>NC_084555.2:36260000-36562500 GCF_033978685.3 Nerophis lumbriciformis
TGAAATTGCATACCTTTTCAACTTAATTAATAGATAGATAGTAATAGATAGTACTTTATTGATTCCTTCAGGAGAGTTCCCTCAGGACAATTTCAATTCCAGCAGCAGTGTACAGAATTGAGATCGAATTTAAAAAAGTAAATAATGGGGGTATAAATGGAAATAAAATAGAAAATATAACAATATGAATTAAAATAAAAAGCAACAAGAATAAAAATATAACAGCAAAAATAAGAATATAACAATACAAACTAGGCAGTAGTGACATGTATCGACATGAAAATGTAGTGCACCGTTAATTGCACTGTTTTAGTATCCAATATTGCAATAAATATTACAGTATTATATCATACTTTCCAAACATGTTTTTGTCTAAATAATCATAAATCAAATAATAAAAATTACAATACATTTTACATTGTCCTTTACAGCATATTACTGTAAATTGAAAAAAACATATACTACTGTTTTTTGTTAAAATTCTGTTGACTTAGCAGTTTTTGACGGTAAAATCTACGGTTGTTGGTTTTAACGGTGTATTACTGTAAATGGAAAGACTGTACATTTGTTTTTACGGTAAAAAAAAGTTGCCAGAATAAAAAAAGAACTTGTAATGTGTTCCCATTAACAATATAATGTTGTAAAAACCAATGTTAATTCAACACAAAAATTCTGGCAACTAACCTGCCATCTTTTTTTGTAAATCCCTCCCAAAAAAACAGTGGTACTGTTTTTCCATTTATTATAAAATGTTTTTAAAAATAAATAAAAAAACACTATAGTAAAATGTTGTAAATGTAAAGTTTTTACTGTAAAATCGAGTCTACTTAAAACAATTTATATAATAATGAAATCCAGAGGCAAATTCACATATTATTTGCGGTTACAAACGGCCCTCTGATGGCAGCATAACTGTGATGTGGCCCTCAATGAAAACGAGTTTGACATCCCTGTTCTAAATGGACTGTGAAGCCACAAATACTAGTCGAACCAGTCATTTCATCATTTGACAAGAGGAAACAGTTACTAAAGCAGATCATCTCTTTGTTCCACGTGAGCTCTTGGCTCTGCTTGCTGATGTGTAACTATGATGCATCATGGTGGGCGTAATAATCATGAGGAGGAAGTGATGATTCAGCACCAGCAGCAGTGGAGAAGAATTTAATGAGGTCAGCAGAGGCGAGGGAAACGAAACCCCCCAAAGCTCGCTCACTTCTTTCTACTGCTTGTCAGGAAAACAAGTATTCATAGTGTGAGGATGGAGTATTTATACACAACAATAGGCCTCAACATATACAAAACCCAAAAACCAGTGAAGTTGGCACGTAAATAAAAACAGAATACAATGATTTGCAAATCCTTTTCAACTTATATTCAATTGAATAGACTGCAAAGACAAGATACTTATGGTTTGAATAGAGAAACTTAATTTTCTTTTGCAAATAATCATTAACTTAGAATTTAATGGCAGCAACACATTGCAAACAAGTTAGCACAGGGGCATTTTTACCACTGTGTTACATGGCCTTTCCTTTGAACAACACTCAGTAAACGTTTGAGAACTGAGGAGACCAATTTTTGAAGCTTTTCAGGTGGAATTCTTTCCCATTCTTGCTTGATGTACAGCTTAAGTTGTTCAACAGTCCGGGGGTCTCCGTTGTGGTATTTTAGGCTTCATAATGCGCCACACATTTTCAATGAGAGACAGGTCTGGACTACAGGCAGGCCAGTCTAGTACCCTCACTATTTTACTATGAAGCCACGCTGTTGTAACACGTGCAGAATGTGGCTTGCATTGTCTTGCTGAAATAAGTCAAATGCATCCATGATAACGTTGCTCGAATGGCAACATATGTTGCTCCACAACCTGTATGTACCTTCAATTTACACATTAAAATGTGTTCTATAACACAGTGGTCCCCAACCACTGGTCCGTGACGCATTTGCTACCGGGCCGCACAGAAACATTAATTTATAAACTACTGCATTTTCTCCGACGTTTGCATGTCCCACTAAACACACCAATAAGCTTGTTAATAGATGTATATTACAACTCCTTTGTTATTTTCCATGGAACAATGCACATTAATGTACATATAAAATGTTAATGTGCCAGATTGTAAAGCACGGGTTCTTAATCTTTTTGACCTCAGGACCCAACTTTTCGACTACAGAGGGGCCCGGAGACCACTCCAATATTAACACTGGATTAGTAATCTTACTCTTGATTTTGATCACATTCAATAATTATATCTAACCTACTCGCAGTTTACTACCTTGTCAAATGATATAAAAACATGTGCTAATCATAAAGATTATATTATTAATTTAACAAATTAACCTTAGGGCTCAGGTCAGGCTGATATGAAAAATAAGTACTAACCAAATAAACAATACATCTACATACAATATGTATTATGTTGTGCGAAAATAAACAAAATTAATGTTTCTTAACTTAACTGTCAATAAAATTAAAAGTGCAAATGAAAATACAGCTTCACCACATTAGTCGCAATTTTGGCGCTTAAAGTAATTTCTCTGACATTAGAAGCAGACTTCTGTTTGTTTTATATTGTCATTACTGCCACAGGTGGTGGAAAAGTGTATTACAACTGAGTACCACTGCAAAACACATTACGTTCTAAGGGGCGCTCACGGCCCTATGGTTCAGAAACACTGGTAAATAGTATATGCAATCAACGTGTTGGGGACCATCTCTTCACTAAATAACACACCCAGGGCTCCTACTACTTCAGCGTTGTAGTGAGTTGATTTTTCATGCTCATTGTTTTTGTTGCTGTTTTTATCTGCCACACATGGAAAGCTGGTCTGTGAAAATAATGCATACATTAAACCAGTCCCTGCTATAACACATAGGCAATAGTGACATAATGAGGCAATTATATATTATTATTCATATATAGTCAGTTACTCCCGGCCCAAAACAGGGCAACCATAACTGTGATGTGGCCCTCTATGAAAATAAGTTTGACACCCATGTTATCAAGAGTTGGCAATTTGTTAAATGTTGGTGAGTGTCTGGATAAAAGGTGCTTGGTAATGGATGTAAAGTTAGTTTGAAACACCGTGGCCCAATCCACCTTACTAAGATTGTACTGATTTACCAAGTCTGGAAGTAGAAAGAGACAAAATGCAGCTTTCAAATCACTTTTTTAATAAGACAATGACAAGGTCTGTACATGGATCCCACCCGGAACCAAATAAGAGCTGCAGCAAAGACTTGACTGCGTGAAAGGTGGGGTCCCTGATGGAGCTTTGCTGCACATCATGCTACAGATATAGGCGGCCATCATCGTATGATATCCCGATAATCGAGACAGGTGAAGGACATTCCTTTGGAGAGATGATTTGACCCACTCTGAATTCAAAACGCGTCCCAACAAGCATGTTTCAGAGGCATTTTGTTGAATAATCAGCACAATTAGGTATCAAGACGTGACAGTTTAATATACAGCCCATAATAAGGGGATTGAGTGAGGGCTGATGCAATCTTTTCTTTAAGACATGTAACAATTCAGGACATTCCCATTTGCAGCAATGAAGAAACACCCTTCTAGCAAATACTAGTCATCATAGTACTGTGTCATAGTCCATTAAAGAGCCCCAGCCCAAGAATGCTGATAAACTCAGCATTATTAGAAAAATGATATAAAACAGGAACAAAAGAACAGGCAAAGGTGGTGAACTTTAGAACTGATTAATTGAATATTCGAGAAGCAAGCCCTAAAATGTTGAGATAAAGTCTGCTACGCAGGACAAGCTTTTATTTTTAACCAGCAACCCAATTTGCAGATGAATTAACTATTAGGTAAATGCAGTATTAAAAATAAACAAGGGTAATCAATTTGTACGTAACCCCTCACCGGAGCGGTTATTTTGTAATATAGTTTTGACCTAAAACAGTCAGCACTCCATCATTAAGATTTGTAGTTGGAGGTTAGCCATGTGAGGCCTTCGTAAAGTCCGTCACCTGTGGTGGCACAGGAGGGTTGAACATACCAATTCCTGTCTCGGATGCGGGTCAATCCCAGCTTCTCCTGGATTTCGTGCGGCTTCATGGCGTCGGGGAGGTCTTGCTTATTGGCGAATATCAAGATGATGGCATCCCTCATCTCCCGGTCATTGATGATGCGGTGGAGTTCCTGCCGCGCCTCGTCGATGCGATCCCGGTCGGCGCAATCCACCACGAAAATCAGCCCCTGCGTCCCAGTGTAGTAGTGTCGCCACAGGGGGCGGATCTTATCCTGCCCGCCGACGTCCCACACGTTGAACTTGACGTTTTTGTACGTGACCGTCTCCACGTTGAAGCCCACCGTGGGGATGGTGGTGACCGACTGTCCCAGTTTCAGTTTGTACAGGATTGTCGTCTTCCCGGCGGCGTCCAGTCCAAGCATCAGTATTCTCATCTCCTTGTTCCCGAATATCTTAGACAGCATCTTCCCCATTTTCAACTCTTGTGCATTAAAATACCTTGCTGGTAATGATTTAAAAAAAAAACAGTATTCTTTATATTCCTTGAGGTTAATTATAGGCTTATCTGTGAAAGCATGACTGCGAGTGAGAAGGTTAGAACAGCACTCTCATGTTGCTACAGGTCAGGATGCTGCTGCTGCTGCATGGACGTACTATACAAGTAGCACCGTGCGGCCTCTTCACACCATGCCTTGCTACTCTACAAACTGTTGCGGATGTGTGGGCATTCTTAACTCCAAAAGTGCCTAAAAGGGAGTTATCGGTGTGTTAAAATGCAGGCAGGTTATCTAACACGACAACGGTCCTCCTGGCGAGGTGTGACAGTCCTCTTTACCTGCTGCGCCCCGGCTCTTTCGCCACTATTGGGTGAGGAAAATCCGCCTTTCTGCGGCCAACCAAAGCTTCTTTTTTTTTTTCTCCACCCTCGCGGCAGGAGAAGTCCTCTGTGACTCAGCAACACATGTAGACCACCATGAAAACTCTCGCCCCCCTGTAAGGAGATTAAAGAGCAGTGTCAGACAAGCCAAATGAGTCCATGTCCGTTAATGACGGCTAGCAAGCTAACTAGCTTGTAGCCTAGCGCGCTAGCTAGCAGTTAGCGGGGGGGAAAAGCAACCGTATCCTGTTACAGACCAGGCGCTGAACATGAAAAATACTCGCCTCGCCTGACTTTAAATGGGACTCTTGAGTAAAACACAAGCCTGTTTACCTGCGTTCGGCTCTCACTTTTGATCCCCAATAGTAGATTTTGTCCTTTAAGCCGAGCTGGTCGAGGCGGTGTTACACCGGAAAGGTGTGGAGCTGCCTTCACAACCACTTCCTGCCCTCCACTTCATTGAATGCTGCTGGTGCGTTCAATGACGACTACGGAAACAATGCAACTCCACTCAACTACTTTATCGGCACATCAAAGATGTAACAACGATAAAGCCGAACAGTAATGCGGACTTACAAGAGGCCCCTGGCCGTTAAAGAGGAAACAAATATATTCAAATGTATTTTTGTTCAAATTTGGTTTTATACCGTTATCTTAAAACACATCTTAAACGTTACATTCGTTTAATCTCAATGTTGCCACACCAGTAAAGCGTAATAGCGCCATCTTATGGTTGAAATACGCATTAACATGAACTGCAAACGTTTCTGTGGTCAGCCTCGACTAATTTAAAACAGATTAGCAACAACTTCAGCCACATTGGCACCAGGTTATTGTGATTAAATGCAATAATAAAATTAAAAAAAATACTACTGCTACTAATAATAATGATGCATAATTGTGTAGTTTATTTTGACGCAAACAATGTATATATAGCGATACTAAATGATATGGCTCCCGTTAGAACAGTCAGGATCAAAGCCCGCTCTGAACCATGGATGAATCCAGACCTATTGGCTGCCATAAAAGACAGAGACAGAAAATACTCAGAATACCAAAAGTGCAAAACCGAAGTAGATAAACAACCCAATAATAACCTCAAATCACTCCTTTCAACATTCAAAAAGCAATGCAATAAATTAAGAAATAAAACAACTAACCTGACTAAATCCTTTAAAAAAAATTACATTACCGACAAAATAGAGGAAAACACAAATAAGCCACGTGAGCTCTGGAAAATCCTCAACAACCAGCTTTCTGGTTGCAGCCAGAAACTTAAAACCAGACTCACCAACATCAACATCAAGGAGGGTGACTCCCTCATTACAGACAAAATGGAGGTAGTAAGCAGACTTAACATCTTTTTCACCAGCATAGCCACAACTCTAGTCAACAAGCTGTCCCACCACTCTGGTCGCTTTGGTGTAGAACACATTAAAGCCTTCTACAGAAAGCTAGGAGTATCCAACAACGATTTCAAATTAGAAATGGTCTCAGCTGATGAGGTGATTAAAAAATTGAGCGCGCTCCACCGAAACAAGGCCACTGGCCTTGATAATATCCCCTCCAGATTCCTCAGGGACTCTGCCACCACCATTGCCCCGATCATCACGCACATAAT
This sequence comes from Nerophis lumbriciformis, assembly GCF_033978685.3. Lineage (NCBI taxonomy): Eukaryota > Metazoa > Chordata > Actinopteri > Syngnathiformes > Syngnathidae > Nerophis > Nerophis lumbriciformis. The sequence goes on from NC_084555.2 coordinate 36,266,492, forward strand.
AAACCTCTCAATTACTCAAGGCCAAGTACCAAAATATTTCAAAATAGCAAGAGTAACTCCCCTCTTTAAAAAAGGAAGCAAATTAGAACCTGGCAACTACCGACCTGTTTCTATTCTCAGTTCCATTTCGAAAGTAGTGGAAACAATAGTTTATGAACAGGTCGATAGTTACCTTGCCACCAATAAACTCATGTACAAATTCCAATACAGCTTCAGAACTAACCACTCTACTGACACATGCCTTCTCTATCTGACTGACCACATCAAACATGAGGTGGACGCGGGCAAATACTGCGGCATGGTCATGCTGGATCTTCAGAAGGCCTTTGACACCATTAACCACGCTATACTGTTGGATAAGCTCAGAGCAATCGGATTTGATAAAACCTCATCGAGCTGGATGCAATCTTACTTGGAGGGGAGGAAACAGGTGGGAGAGGTGAACGGCACCGTGCCCCCCCCCTCTCAGTAAGCTGTGGAGTCCCCCAAGGCAGTATATTAGGGCCTTTACTGTTCCTAATATACATAAATGACATGTCATCAGCATGCGACTGTGAATTGTTTTTGTTTGCGGATGACTCGGCCATGCCGGTATCCGGCAAGGACAAGTCACAGGTGGAGAAAATCCTCAGTGTTGAACTCTGTAGAACTTGCACCTGGCTCGCTGACAACAAGCTATCCACACACTTAGGTAAAACGGAATCCATCCTGTTTGGGTCCCACATCAACCTTAAGAAAGTCAGTGACTTCACTATAAAAGTGGGTGACATTGTTATCGCCAGAAAGGATGAGGTCACCTACCTAGGTTCCATTCTAGAGGCTAATTTTTCCTGTGATAAAATGGCAACCAAGGTAATCAAAAAGGTCAACCAACGAACGAGATTTCTCTATAGAATATCCTCTCTGGTCAACAAAAGCACCATGAGGATTCTGGCGGGAACTCTCGTTCAACCCTTTTTCGATTACGCATGCACCTCCTGGTACCCTAGCACTTCCAAAACCCTCAAATCTAGACTTCAAACATCCCAGAACAAGCTAGTCAGATTACTTCTAGACCTCCACCCCAGATCCCACCTCACTCCTACCCACTTCTCCAAAGTGGGCTGGCTCAGGGTGGAGGACAGAGTAAAACAACTTGCACTGAGCCTAGTCTATAAAATCCGCTACACCTTCCTGATACCGAAGTACATGTCAAACTACTTCCTTAACGTAAATGACCGCCATAACCACAACACCAGGGGGAGCTCCACTAACCACGTTAAACCCAGATTCTGATCTAACAAAGGTCTTAACTCATTCTCTTTCTATGCCACATCAATGTGGAATGCGCTCCCAACAGGTATAAAAGAAAGGGCATCTCTATCCTCCTTCAAAACTGCAATAAAAGTACACCTCCAAGCAACTTCAACCCTAAACTAACACCCTCCCCGGATTGTTAATAATCAAATGTAAACAATCAAATGCAGATACTTTTCTTGGTAGAATATGTACTACTTGCTGTACATATCCTACCAAGTCAGACCTACACTGTTTCAATATCCATTTCTCTGTTCTCAATTGTTGATGACTGATGATAACAACCAAACCTACCCCCCCCCCCCCCCCCTCCACACCCCGAATTGTAAATAATGTAAATAATTCAATGTATACACCCTGATGATTATCTTGTGTGATGACTGATGATAGTATATATGATAGTATATATGATAGTATATATCTGTATCATGAATCAATTTAAGTGCACCCTGACTTAAACAAGTTGAAAAACTTATTGGGGTGTTACCATTTAGTGGTCAATTGTACGGAATATGTACTTCACTGTGCAACCTACTAATAAAAGTCTCAATCAATCAATCAATCAAACGCAAACAATCTATATGTGTATATATATTTATCAACACATCACATTTGTTTTAATAAAGATGCTAATAAAACATAGAAGGCCGTCTGATAGTTTAATTTTTTATTTAATCAACATAAAAAACACAATATACACTTACAGTTAGTGCACCAACCCACCACCTCCAGCCTCCCTCCACCCCCATTTACGCTCATTGTCACTCATTCATTCACACAAAAGAGTTGTCTACCATGAATTGATTAACGTGAACCCCAATTTAAACAAGTTGAAAAACGTATTCGGGTGTTACCATTTAGTGGTCATTTGTACGGAATATGTACTTCACTGTGCAATCTACTAATAAAAGTTTCAATCAATCAATCAGTTTCCTTCTTTTATTAATATTCTGGTTCCTATAATAAATATCAATGCAGTGTGAAAGGGATACAGTCCGTGAAGCACACAGGATGGTGTGTGCTGCTAATCCACTTATAGTGCTAACCTCTAACAGTTAATTTGACTAATTTTCATTAACTACAAATTTCTATGTAACTCTTTTTATTTCATTTTAAGTTTATTTTTTGTTCAAGAAAATGTTTTTTTTTTTAAATAAAGGACATTATCTTCACCAGACCAAGTTGTCAATGAAATTAGATTATTTAAAAGGATTCTTAAAACCAGGTCCATCTCCAGATTATGTCCAGGTTGGGCTCAGCCATTGATAAATCTAATAATAAACTATATCTGACATCAACTAAATTGACCACATGCATGCGCTTTAATGTTGACAACCATATCAAAGCCTGAGTAAAGTAGAATGCATTTGGAATTTGAAACAGTTGGGAATGCTGTTTTTGTTTTGCATCACTCTTGAAACGTATGTTTTTAGTAACATTTGCCACACATTTATTTACATTCTATTATGAAAAATCAGTATCATAGGATGCATTTACATTGGATTTTACATTGTACTTTTTAGGCAGATTGTTGCCACACACGGCTGTATTTTGCTTACTTTTAACGTGGAATTGAATATTTTTCTGACTATCCTTTTGGTTCTTGGTTCAGTGCTTAAGTACGGATATAGTATCTGGTAATTATAGTTTTTATGAAAGTAATTAGTACGTGTTGTGATGCTGGGATTTATTGCTCTTACCTTCTCATCTTCTGGTGTTTACGTGCACTAATCGGTTTATGTGTAAATATTACGTGATTGACTAGTACACAACCACTGCACTAACTACTGTACTATTAGTGTACTAATGTACTACATCCTTTATGTGAACTCGTAAAAATATACCTCGTTCGTGTGACTCCCTGTCACGTATGGAGAGGACGCGCCCACATTAGTGACGTCATGGGAAGTAATCCGCCAGAATGTAGGGGAAGGCGATACTGTAAATGTTGGTGTCGATGCAAAACCAAGTCAAATACAGTGTCAGAATTGCCAATACCGATACTTTTTACTGGATCATTTTCAAGATCATAGAACATACTAAAACACAGAAGCAATTAAAGGAAAACAAAATTAAACACTCCTATTGGTGAACAATATATAAATACCACAATGAGATAATTAAACGTCAATTTGTGTCTCCATTGTAAAAATATCAGATTTTTTTCCCCAGTATTTCAAGAACGTGATTTTGAATAGATACAATTAAAAGTTAATAACCCCCCCCCCCCCCCAAATTCAGTATGTCATAAAATTGCAAACATTGTCAAAATAAAATAACTCAACATGTTTTGATCCTTTTTCTTCTGTCTGAATTGCATCGTATTCTATTTATTGAGATTCCCTGCATGTGTTGATGTATATTACCAACAAAATCATATAGGTATTACCCTTTTCCTTTTTTATAACATACAATTATTCAGGCTAAATTCAGTCTATAATTTATAAGTAAACAATCACAAAAAACTACTATTGTATCTTTTGGCTCCTGAGGTCCTTATCTACACTTATATACTTTATTTATATACTTACAGAGTTTTTAAACAATATATGTACATAACAATTAGACCAGTCAAATGAGTAAATTTTTTAAACAATCAAACATTTGATTTATTAATCACAGCAAATTTCTTGCTTGCTCAATTTAAATTAACTTTAAAAAACAATATTTTTACACAACTGCAATTTTATTATCCTTTCTTAACAAAATGTTTTATTTGAATAAGCGTCATTTATTTGCTTCAGTTTCAGCTAAAGCACAGGTGTCAAACTCAAGGCCCGGGGGCCAGATTTGGCCCGCCACATCATTTTACGCGGCCTGTGAAAGCCCTGAAATAACATGAGTCAATAAAGCATTTTATAATTTACTAAATGTAATCTTTTCATTGTGACAGACAGAAATACATGCATTGCATGCTATTGAGTATATTTTAAACTTTAGTGTCTAATAATGCAACAAATATAATACTATCATTAATTTAAAACTTTTTGAAATTAAAACAAAATGAATATCTGCTTGAGTTATATCAAAGCAAGGTATTCATCAAAATTGTACACTGTAGAAATGACAATAGATTTTAAATAAAAAAACTGGCACTTCAGTTGCCAGGATTTTACAGGAAAAAAAACCTATAATACAGTTTTCCAATTTACAGCAATATGCTGTAAAAACCATAGTACATTTTACAGTGAAGTTGTGGCGACTCAGTTGCCAGTTGTTTTTTTTGACTGAAAAATCGATATATTTTTTTTACAGTGTATGTACTACAAACATATTCAAATGCACAGCAATTAAGCTTATATCATCAGGTGAATTCTTATACATTTATATTCATAAATTATATACGGTTACAAGCGGCCCTCTTAGGGCTGCCATAACTGCGATGTGGCCCTCAGTGTACCCGTGTACAACACCCCTGATACAAAGTTTTGTATGCATTTCCAGCTAACGATTCACAGTTCAAGTAAAAGGAGCATATGCATGCTCAGAATATATTGGGTGGTTAATCTGCGTTGACACATGATTAATGCACTATTTTTTGTGAATAATCACGTGTGTTATCTCATTGAATTTGACAGCTCTAATAATATAAACAACAAAACGGATGATTGTGAAAATAAGCACAGAATAAAACTGACATATCAATTATCATCGCTCTAGAATCAATCTGCTACTGATACTGGTCTCGACACGAGCAGCATTTGGATCGATCTCTGACCGCCTTGGAGAATGTCCTCAAGCAAAACGCATGGACCAAAAGGAAGCAGGTCATTGACCTTACGTTACGCATTACCGCAATTATTTTATTTTGAAAATGAAAGATTGTTTTTGGTGTAGACAGCTGACGTTGTTGAGGGTCCCCGTGACGTTGAAAGAGCACGCCTGAGGAAGCCTACAGGGGAACAGCACCGAGCGGACTCAGTCGTCGTCATGGCGGATACATCCCCGAACACCTTGACGTCCCTGGCCCGGGCTTTGTCCCATCACAAACTGGACCTGCTGGAGTCTAACGAAGTGGTTCTTCCCCGCAATTCCCAGGTGCATCCGTGCCGAAGGAGACAATTGTCGAGCTGCGGCTCGCTCGATTCCTCCGAGCAGGCCAGCTCACCGAGCGCCGCCGAAGCGCGCGTCTTGGTCGTCAACACAGGAGGCACCATCGGGATGACGCTTCTTGACAACGGTAACTATGTTACTTTCACACTTCATACATCGACATTGTTGCTGGTGTCCCAGCAAGGTCAGCCTGCTAGCACTCTGGGTGTAGCGTCTTGTTAGCTCCTTCTGGAGCACGAGGTTGCATGGCCACATGAAAGTGCGTCCCTAAATAGTCTTATCTATTTATTGTCCCTCCTAAAAACATTTACATGTGACTAGTGATGACCCATCAGCATTTGACTTCATAAGTTGCTCATGCCATTGAACCCACCAAGGCTCCACATACTATTGCTTTAGGGGCGGTATAGCTCGGTTGGTAGAGCGGCCATGCCAATAACTTGAATGTTCCAGGTTCGATCCCCGCTTCCGCCATTCTAGTCACTGTCGTTGTGCCCTTTACTCACCTGCTCCCAGTGCCACCCACTCTGGTTGAAATGTAACAGAGTTTTTCAACCTTTTTTGAGCCAAGGCACATTTTTGCGTAGAAAAAAATCCAGAGGCACACCACCAGCAGAAATCATTACAAAACGAAACTCAGTTGACAGTAAAAATTTGTTGTCACAATTGTTGGATGTGACTTTAGACCAGGGGTGGGCAATTAATTTTTACCAGGAGCCGCATGAGCAACCTGAGCACTGCTGGAGGGCCACACCGACAATATTTCAATTAAATTTTTCTCAAATTATTTTTGATATACTGTAAGATAAATAATAATAATAATACTATTTTTATTCAACCTAACTTATCTTTATACAAAAGCAGATGGCTTTTGATGGTTTTATTTTTAACACGTTCTTACACAACACTTCCTGATGTATAATACAATTCAAAAATTTCAATTTCTGTCACTTTATCCTGCATGCTCTTTGTTGTGAACGTATCACGCCTGTAAGGTGATTGGCGAAGGAGGAAGCGTTGCTGTTGTGGAAATGAGGAGTGAGGATAGACGTGCGTGTGGAAAGAACGAGATAAGTTGAGCTGTGTTAGTATAGGTTGCTCAATAAAAGTTTAAAAAGAGTGTTAGACTTGGTGTGCACTTCTTCTGGACGCTACAATTGGTGTCAGAAGTGGGATGAAATGCCTCCCAGTTCGCCTTGCCATCAAACCTGGGAGTCTTCATTGAGGGCGGAATCCCCCCATGCCAAGCAGCACACGCTGCACCTGTAGATGCTGCCTCTCTCCTTCCTCCCTCTCTCTCTCTCTTTGCGACTAGCTCACGTCCGGGATTCACACAGACATCTGCAGTCGCTGCCGGCACCTTTCAATCTTGACAAAGTCGCCAGGAAACATGGTGGCACGTACCTCCCGATGACGTAGCAGGCTGAGCACACAAGCAGCGCAGTATGCGCAAAGTTTTACTTCTGACACCAATTGTAGCGTCCAGAAGAAGTGCACACCAAGTCAGACGCTCATTTTAAACTTTTATTGAGCAACCTATACTAACACAGCTCAACTTATCTCGTTCCTTCCACACGCACGTCTGTCCTCACTCTTTATTTCCGCAACTCAAGAACACAACATCAACTTCAGCAGGTCGTTACACTATATTCTTTAAACACAGCAACCTGTGTACCACTAATTAAGCACACGGCTTTCCCTTTAATTTCTGTAAAGAAATACTTGGCAGTCCATGTCTTGTTGAAAACACGCCATTCGTCATCAACTTTTCTTTTTTTAGCGTCTCGGGGATAACCGGGCATCACTTGTCGCTGTGCACCTTCACTCACAGGTTACACACGGACATACGCCCATAAATAACACTTTTCAAAATAAAAGCAGCACAGTTGTATTGCACGCACAACATAGATGTTTTTTTACATTTATTTTGTAATTTGTGATTGCAGCTGTTCACATTCACTCACAATCACGCATGCGCATAGTCCACGCGGATGTAATACAAATAACGCTTTTCAAAACAAAAGCAGCACCGTTGTATTGCACACTCGAGATAGATACTTTTTAAAATTTATTTTGTAATTTATGATTGGCCTCACGCGGGCCGCAGAATGCCCAGGTCTGCTTTAGACCATAACCAACCATGCATCACGATAGTTCTTGTCTCAAAGTAAGTGTACTGTCACATCACGCCGTGACTTTTTGAGTTTTTTGCTGTTTTCCTGTGTGTAGTGTTTTACTTCTTGTCTTGCGCGCCTATTTTGGTGGCTTTTTCTTTTTTTTTGGTATTTTCCTGTAGCAGTTTCATGTCTTCCTTTGAGCGATATTTCCCGCATCTACTTTCTTTTAGCAATCAAGAATATTTCAGTTGTTATTATCATTCTTTGTGGGGACATGTCATGTTCGGATGTACATTATGGACGCCGTCTTTGCTCCACAGTAAGTCTTTGCTGCCGTCCAGCATTCGGTTTTTGTTTACTTTGTAGCCAATTCGGTTTTAGTTTTGTTCTGCATAGCCTTCCCTAAGCTTCAATGCCTTTTCTCAGGGGCACTTACCTTTTGTTTATTTTTGGTTTAAGCATTAGACACCTTTTTACTTGCACACTGCCTCCCGCTGTTTCCGACTTCTACAAAGTAATTAGCTACCGGCTGCCACCTACTGATATGGAAGAGTATTACAAGGTTACTCTGCCGAGCTCTAGACAGCACCGACACTCAACAACAACACATAATTTGCAGACTATAATTACTGGTTTGCAAAATATGTTTTTAACTCAAATAGGTGAAACTAGATAATCTCCCACAGCACAGCAGACTGTATCTCACGGCACACTAGTGTGCCGCGGCACAGTGGTTGAAAAACACTGACTTAGATAATGGGTTTCACTATGTAAAGCGCTTTGAGTCACTAGAGAAAAGCGCTATATAAATATAATTCACAATTCACATGTATGCATCTATACTTATTGGTTAGAGCAGTGGTTCTCAAAAGTACCATCTCAGAAAACACTAGGCTCTCCAAGTACTATCATAATGACCAACAATAAAATACAATAGAGTAGTAGGCCTAAGTATTCATTAAGAACTAGGCAGAGGTGTTTTTTAAAGTATATTTAATATTTTTGGCCACTGTAAAATTGTGCATAGTTTGAACAGTAACAATGTAACAACGGCTCAAGTCACGTAATTACAACATTTAACGAGGTTATTCTTTCACGCACGACTAGATGAAGTTCCACAGTTTGAGAATCTCTGGGTTAGAGCATTTTTTTAAATCATTTATGGCCATAAACAACAGCATAGAGTGTTTATGCCAGGAGCCGGCCTTAGTCACTGTTTCCACTCACACAGTAAGTGGTGGCTTTGTGTTGTTTATATGGGTCCCAGTTATTTAAAGCATCCATCCATCCATTTTCTACCGCTTATTCCCTTCGGGGTCGCGGGGGGCGCTGGAGCCTATCTCAGCTACAATCGGGCGGAAGGCGGGGTACACCCTGGACAAGTCGCCACCTCATCGCAGGCAGTGGTTCTCAAACCTTCTTCACCACGTACCACCTCAGAAAAAAACTTGAAATTCCCAATACTACTATAATGACCAACATTAAATTTCAGTAGTGTATTAAGCCCAAGTATTCATTAAAAACAAGGCAGAGGTTTTATTTAACAAGTATATTTAAAATTTTGGCCCCTGTAACAATACAGACAATTTGAATATAGGACAATAAACACTGTACTTTAATTAAGTGATTCTTTGGCGTATTGCTAGATGGAGCCCGCATACCACACGTACCACAGTTTGGAAATCACTTTTTTAAAATATTTCTGACAGTAGATCCTTGTAGTACATGCAGGAAATATTGCACTATAATACAAATGAATTCGATTTTTTTTCTTAAAGGGGACTTGTACTTTTTGGGGTGAATTTTGCCTACTGTTCACAGTAGGGCCGGGCGATATAGACGAAAAAGTATATCTGGATATATTTTTACTTAAACTCGATTTTCGATATATTTTCCGGTGAAAATATTTATATAAAGATATTCGATATCCATTTTCTACCGCTTATTCCCTTTGGGGTCGCGGGGGGCGCTGGAGCCTATCTCAGCTACAATCGGGCGGAAGGCGGGGTACACCCTGGACAAGTCGCCATCTCATCGCAGGACCAACACAGATAGACAGACAACATTCACACTCACATTCACACACTAGGGACCATTTAGTGTTGCCAATCAACCTATCCCCAGGTGCATGTCTTTGGAGGTGGAAGGAAGCTGGAGTACCCGGAGGGAACCCACGCAGTCACGGGGAGAACATGCAAACTCCACACAGAAAGATCCCGAGGCCGGGATTGAACTCACGACTACTCAGGACCTTCGTATTGTGAGGCAGATGCACTAACCCCTCTACCACCGTGCTGCCCCGACTATGATCTTGTTGTTTCAAAATGATTCAACTATTCAATGTCAAAATATAAACAGTATAAATAATGAACAAAATGTCAGTTACTGCCTTGTTCTAAAACACCAATGAAAATTAAATTTAGCATTTAGACAGGCTATACTGTAGCAAAAGTGCCACAATCATGTGTGTTCTTAAATGTGTGTTCCACGTCTTCCATGTCGAGAGCAGTTTTGATTTGGGCTTACATGGTAAACAACTCGGGCAGCACGGTGGAGCAGGGGTTAGTGCATGTGCCTCACAATACGAAGGTCCTGAGTAGTCCTGGGTTCAATCCTGCGCTCAGGATCTTTCTATGTGGAGTTTGCATGTTCTCCCCGTGACTGCGTGGGTTCCCTCTGGGTACTCCAGCTTCCTCCCACCTCCAAAGACATGCACCTGGGTATAGGTTGATTGGCAACACTAAATTGGCCCTAGTGTGTGAATGAGAGTGTGAATGTTGTCTGTCTATCTGTGTTGGCCCTGCGATGAGGTGGCGACTTGTCCAGGGTGTACCCCGCCTTCCGCCCGAATGCAGCTGAGATAGGCTCCAGCACCCCCCGCCACCCCAAAAGGGAAAAGCGGTAGGAAATGGATGGATGGATGGATGGTAAACAACTCAAATGTTGGCCTTTGTTTTATCCAGACGCATACATTTGTCCAAATGTGGCCAAGTAGACGCATTGTGCGTTTCCTGGACGTCATCTACATCGCTAAAAGAAAAATCTAAGGAAGGGAATCTCTCTGCCATCTTCCACTAGTGTTTTTAAATAGATAAATCGCCCGCTTCAAAATTCCCTCATCTCTTCTTTGACTCTCTTGTCGTCATTTGGGGTGTCTGTTGTGATTTCCCTTCCTGGTTCCATGACCCGCCCTATCTTGCCTCTGATTGGCCTAATCTCAACCAATCGTGACTCATCATAGTAAACAACCAACCAATCATGGGTGGTTTTATACATGCAAGGACATCTTGGAAGGAGGAAAGGGAGGGGTTTAGTAGCCCGTGGAGGGAAGCAGGGGAGAACAAGGAACACAACAAATAAGCGGCGTTTGGTCATTTTAAGGTGAAATAAATTACGATATTTTCTTAATTCATATCTTGTTTAAAAATATATCGATATATCGTCCAGCCTTAGCTCACAATCATGAGAGACAAGACGATGGATGTATTTTTTTTAAATACATTTAAACTCCTAAATAAAAGTCTGCTTACAATGGAGCCAATGGGAGGTCCTCTATTCCGCCCAAAAAGCCTTCTAAATAACCATCCCAAAAGCGCCAACAATACTCCATTTACATTTCGTGACTTGAATATTTACCAAGTATTAGGGATGTTGTTATTATAGGCACTAACGCAGATACACCGTTTATAGCGGCGACTTGATCAGAGGAAGCTAACCAACTTGTGTGGCTATGGTGACTTCATCGGCTGGTGAGCTGCTTTCTCGCCTCGGGGCTCGGGGAAGTTTATTCTAAATCATAAATTATGCCTCTCACCTTGATCGAAGAAGGATGTGGACATAGCCCAACAAGTTGGTCAACTTTGGCATCCATTTTAGACCCAGAAATGGCAAGAAAGACTCGAAAAGTTGCTTGGTCTGCACTTGATTCTACCCCTCCTTTTTTTCTCCCCACGAGGATAATGAGTCATTCTTCATCAAACGGGAGTATATGAAAATCCTGTCAGTCAGCATCCTAGTGACAGCAGACCTTATACAGTAAGTGATGTTTTATCATGTCTGTTGGCTCCCATAAAGTCTGCAGTGAGTAATCAGTGATGTTAAAAAAAATTTAAAAAAAAAAGTAAACGTGATGCCTTTTTGAAATGTATGCGTCGCCCTATGCTTAAAATGATCAAAATACGTCAATATTAAATGTTATTATAAATGTGCTCGTTACTACATTCAATATATACATACTTACATCATGTATATAAAACATACATGGAGGTGTTTGGATGTTTTTAGAGCGTTTTAGAGGCAGAATAGAGCAACTCCCATAGGTTTCATTGTGAGCTGACTTTTAATTAGCATGCATAAAAAATAAAAACATGTTTGTCTTACATAATGATTGTGAATGATCGGCAAAATTCTAAAACAAAGTGCAGTTTCCCTTGAAGACAGAATTAACACCGCTGACAAAGGACTGACTCTTGGCCACCCATCCCACTTTATTACATCTTAATTCAGTTATTTACGGTTTAGTTATTCATTTTTACTGGTGCTCGATTAATATCAGAGAGATACTAGGAATTGTAACGTCACAGCGATAATTCCGATAACATTAAGAAATATTTAATAACAGATAAAGAAAAAAATACTCCAATAAATCAAGGTTACCCGTACTTTGCTGAAGGGGGCTTAGGGTGAGCAAATAATGCGCGCCTATTCTCTTGCTCGACTCTCATAAACTCCCCCTAAGCTCATTGTAAACAAACATGGCGTCAATCTACTTCACTGTTTCAGAGGAAGACTTTTCACCTGTTTTTTGCGCCAAATGTTCTGCAAACATTTCTCAAGGGGGGGAACATATCAGCCACATGAAACGGCAGCATTGCTAAGACTGTGTTTTGAAAGCCTAGGAAGATGCTTGGGCTGCTGGCTGCCCCCAAACCTTTTGTTTGTGCTCAACTGGCAAAAAGAAAGACTCAAACTACAGTTAAACATCAATATTAAAAAAATCAAAGTTATCGGGTATCAATCTTGAGAAGCAGGAAGTTATCGGTATCGGCTTAAAACGTGATGGCTTGGAGTTGTTGTGGATTACTATAATTATGCATTCATTTTGTTAAAGAGAAAATGAACACTGTTGACTCTTAGCCACTTTTCCCCATTGTTTTCACTCACACAGAAAGTGATGGCTTATTGTTGTTTATTTAGGTCCCAGTTATTTTAGGTATACATCATAACTCAAATTGTCTTTTTTTTAAATAAATGACAAAATTAACAATATTAAATATAACACTCTGGCTTGGCCCCGCAGCACATGCTACAAGTTTTAATGAATAACTAGATATTGACAATAAATTAGGCAACATTTGGAGCAAGCCCAATGCATAACACACAAAGGTCCACTCTCAGGGTCGGTTATCTAGTTCCTGTTTGTCTGTTTAGGGCAACATTGCCTTGGAAAACATGTTGCCTTATGCCAGTGCTTCTCAAATAGGGGGGTGCGGGTGAAACATGTTTGATCAGTATCATGCAGCTTATCATGCTTCAAACCCCACTTCGAATAGCTGTGCACTACAAAATGTGCTCATTGTAGCCAATAATCCTGACTTCACCATTTTGATCATTTAAAAAAATGCACAAATTGTTTTATTTATTTTTGTTTTTAAGTTAGTGTTTCTTTAAATAATTTGTGCTCCTGAGTTAATGTTTCTGATCGATAAATTGTGAATCACTGCTTTATCCATAATGTGGCCTTTCAGTAAACAGTCCAACAGCTCTGGGGATTATCAGATATTTTAAACCCTTAAAGCAGTGGTTCTCAACTTTTTTTCAGTGATGTACACCCTATGATTTTTTTTTAATTCAAGTACGCCCTAATCAGAGCAAAGCATTTTTGGTTGAAAAAAAGAGATAAAGAAGTTAAATACAGCACTATGTCATCAGTTTCTGATTTATTAAATTGTATAACAGTGCAAAATATTGCTTATTTGTCGTGGTCTTTCTTGAACTATTTGGGAAAAAAAGATAGGTTTTTATTTATATTTATAAAGGATTTTTGAATTGTTGCTATTTTTAGAATATTTAAAAAAAAAAAAATCTCACGTACCCCTTGGCATACCTTCAAGTACCCCCAGGGGTACGCGTACCCCCATTTGAGAACCACTGCCTTAAAGGACAGAAAAGGGGTCGAATTAGAAAAGATCCAATTATTCCTACTCCTGTTGAATCGTGTAAGTCTCACAAAGTCTGAAAGTAGAATATTTTGTTGATTTATATCTTCCAGTGTGGCGGTCAGAATTTCAACAGAGCATACTTTGTGGCATTTGGAAGGCTCATTATGAGCCTCACATGTTGCTCAACTCTGCTGTCTGTCACTGGCGTGCATGTCAGTCCTTTTGTCTTCCACTAGAGTGCAGTGTGACACTGATAAATAGGATTATCAGGTGTCAGCCAATCCCCAGAATTGTTCTTGTGCCCTTCATAACATTCTTGTTTTTTCATGAACAGTTCTTGCGCCAAAAGCTAATGCTTTTGTGAAGAGTTTGCGTAAGCTACCCATCCTCCATGATGAGATGTATGCCCAGCAGACCTGCATGTACGACTACTATGGATCCGAGCACACCCTAGTCCTGCCGTAAGTGGACTCACCATTCTGCAAAACCTTCTCCAAAGTGCAATATGTACACCACAAACCATAATAGTAACCATAATTGCAGAGTCAGTAGTATAATTCTTATTGACTGCTGTCATTGCGCACTATCAAAATATGTTTTAATTGCAAACTGTCAAGTTCACACACGTACAGGTTGTTCACATGCAATACATTCCCCCCGGCTAGATTATTGGCTTGACTGAGATAAAAATTATGAGTAATTTATTTGTTAGATATCAAGTGCACTTTTTATTGCAGCTTGGTGTATTGTGTATTAATTAATTTATAGATTGTATTTTATGGTATTATGGTTTTCTTCTTCCTTATTGAACGGAATGAATGTAGGTGCAATAATAATAATAATCCCCCCCCCCAAAATATGTTTTAGTTAGTTATTACAGCCACAGGTAAGCTGGAGTCTGTCCCAGCTGACATTGGGCAAGAGGTGGGGTACACCATTGACTGAATTAGTGGGAAAATGTATACATTATTGAATAAAAACTATTTGTATCTACGGTATACTTGATGACAGAGAAGTACCTCAATTTAAGATCGTCCCAACTTAAGAGCGATTTTTTCCATTCATGGGAAGAAAGAGAGTGAGTACGAAGGACAGTACTGAAAAAAAAGTGGAGGATGTTCATTGAATTAAAAAACAAAAATCATCAAAAACATGACCGAGCATATCACCAACATGGCGAAGCAATTCTAGCATAGCACTGCTAGACTGCACAATACTGAAGCAGAATGAATCTAATACCAGCCAATAGTGTTAAAATAATATCTAAACGGCAGACATTCATGAAAATATGGAAAAGCTGCAGATTGTGTGTTTGACAGAGAAGCAGCTGGAAGTAGATAAATGTCCACTCTGCAAGGTAAATGCTGTATATTATTACATTACATCATAAAATCACCAATTAATTTGAATTCAATCATTCCATTGGGCGACGTTGATTTGAGATACAAGTGTTTTGAGTTAAGAGCTCTGTCACTCACTCTCTTTCTTGTAAGTTGGGGTACTACTGTATTATAATATACAACACATACAATACATTATTCATACTTCATTATGCTTTATTTTTACTGAATTAAAAACAAAATACAAATTTTAAATATTGTACGTAATAGTGTGTTAAGTTATAATGAAATGTGTATAATTATGAATTATTTAAAAAATGTTTTATATACAAAAAAATTGATAAAAATACATAATATAAAACAGAAAATACATTACAGTATCTTTTTAAAATAAAAATAAGATTTAATTTAATTGGAAACCTAAAATACATTAATACATTTTTATTAATGGTGTATATTATGTAGGTTCTTCTAAGTTCCAGTAGAGTGGAAAAACATGTTGCCTCAATATTGAACATATATACATATATATATATATATATATATACATATATACATATATATATATATATATATATATATATATATGTATATATATATGACTACACCAAAAGACTTCCAAAGTTTGCGAATAAATAGATTGATACTATTTTTAATTTTGATCATATCTCATTTAGATTCCTGAGCCATTTTGAGAGATAATGAGCAAACCAGTCACGTGATACGTGATGTAGTGTTAGGAACCACAGATTCCCTCCCCATCAACAACAATGCTAATCAAGCCGACCTTGTGAGTGCCAACAAAGATTACTTTGGGAAAAATTTAGATTCAGAACCTTACATTTTTGAGCCCGAACGCAAAGAGGATGAGCAATAGGTTTTAGAAGCCAAGTGCTTAACAGTTGCAGCTTTATTGTGACACTATACCATCCGCAGCATTGCTAGGTGCTAAACAAACAAACTAACCATAATAAAACAAACACTTACTGTAATATTTCCACTCTTGCTGGGATGCCGACCGACGGGACGCTCACATAATTCTGTTTAGATCAGGGGTCCCCAAACTACGGCCCGCGGGCCAGATCCGGCCCTCCAGCATCCAAAATCCGGCCCAAGTAAAATGTATTTATTTATTTATTTTATTTAAATATTTCCTTTCTAATCCATTTTCTACTGCTTGTTACTCTTGGTGTCTCCTAGCCGCTCAGGCAAATCATATTGTCTAAAAATTAATTTTCCCATCGATAACGTCCATCCATCCATTTTCTACCGCTTATTCCCTTTGGGGTCGCGGGGGCGCTGCAGCCTATCTCAGCTACAATCGGGCGGAAGGCGGGGTACACCCAGGACAAGTCGCCACCTCATCGCAGGGCCAACACAGATAGACAGACAACATTCACACACTAGGGCCAATTTAGTGTTGCCAATCAACCTATCCCCAGGTGCTTGTTTTTGGAGGTGGGAGGAAGCCGGAGTACCCGGAGGGAACCCACGCAGTCACGGGGAGAACATGCAAACTCCACACAGAAAGATCCCGAGCCCGGGATTGAACCCAAGACTACTCAGGACCTTCGTATTGTGAGGCAGACGCACTAACCCCTCTTCCACCATGCTGCCCATCGATAACGTGACAATGTTAAATGTTGATGAACATCAATGTTAATTGATGTTAAATGACAAAACGGATTATAAAGACAATGTGTGTGTATATATAAATATATATACATACATACATACATACATAAATATATATATACCGGTATATATATATATATATATTTTTTTTTTAACCCAATGCGGCCCCGAGTCAAAAAGTTTGGGGACCCCTGGTTTAGATGAACATTCAATCGCAATCCTCACGAAGGTGGATGTGAAAGTTGACCAGCCGCTCAGTCCATTGCCGCATTTGTCTACCACCAGGTGAGAGATGCATGAATTATAATCCAGAATGTACTTTTTGCAAGTTTGAAACAAAGCAGAAGCAGCCGCTGGCTTATAGTGTTAACAATAGCAGCGTAAGCTAGCATTAGCTCAATGTGCCGCTAAAATAAGCCGTCTGCATTAGCGCTTATAATAACAATATTACTCATATTTGGTTAATTTTCATGTCACAACATGTAAATTGAATATTGTTGGTGGTTTTTGGATGTTTTATAGAGGGTTTTATGTGCGCAATAGAGGACCCTTCCAATGTTTGCGTATTTCCATTGTGACTGAATGGATAACATGGTAAGAGTGCAGAAGCGTACTCCAGTGACGTCGAATCTACGAAAATTACCGAAGATATTCGGAGCGTAATATTCAAAATGGCTGACTGAATTTGTGGCATTTTGTGATGTTTAGACGGCATTTTCACATACTTTGCGGATTGTAAATACACTTTTATATGTTTTAATGGATACAAAGAAACACAATTAAGTTTTTAATTATAAAGTCAAATTGTTTTCCACTCTCCTGGTAATTTAAAAAGAAGCTCCATCACACTTTTCACACAGGTTTTCGACCAGGAGCTGTCAACAGACCAGCCATATCAACTGTTTGTGTCGACACTGTCCTTGGCTGCCATATAAATGCATTCAATGGATTTAATAAATGGTTTTATTTCCCTCACAGGATGGAAAGCGTTCGTTCTGACCAACTGTTCCACAGGTGCTGTATATCTGGTAGCCTTGTGTTTCCCTGCAAGGCCTAGAGGGTGTTCTGATGGCCCAGGTGTTTTCAAAACAACTTAAATGTTTGCCTGACAAGATATGCATGACAACATGACCTCTAACAATATTTTGTTTGAGTGTGTGGGCAACATACAAATAACTTGACTCTCGCCAGACCCTTGTAGTTCGCTGAGCTCAACACAAGGATCTGGGCTAAAAGGCATTGCAAACTCCTTCAAAATAGCACAAAATAATGAACCAATCAGGATCGCTGGGCGGGATTTCATAGATGTGACGTAGCGCCGAAGGGACTGTTTGATTCAAACAACAATGGCGCTACGCAGCCCTCGCTGCGTCGTATGCTGACATTGATTCTGCTATTGCAACTGTTTTGTCGAATCTATTGAATATTAATTCTTTAAAAGATTAACAAAGAACGGTTTTGAAGGCATTTATCGGTGGCAAGGATGTTTTGGCTCTTCTTCCGGCCGGGTTTGGATTCCTCAGCGTCGCTATCATCAGCATCACGGGTTGATTTGGATGTGAGTGGTTGAAGTAGCACGTCATTCAAGATAACGGGAAAGTGGTTTATCCAATCACATACAATGATTTTTTTTTACAAGGCCCCGCCTTCTGAAATACATCTCCTATTGAGAACTCCCAGATCAATGTGTGGAGATCAGCTAACTACAAGGATCTGGCAAGAGTCAGGTTAACATACTAATGCCTGGTAATGGAACTAGCACAACTATGTTGCTTACATATTACTTTTAGTTTGTAATGTATGGTGTCTCTTAAAAATGACTACACTCTTCATCTATTTTTATTGCAGTGTATTTTCTCAAGGGAGAATACTAAAGAAATTAAACATTGGATGCATTTTAGAGTCATCTAAAATGTGAGATACTGTTTAATTGGACATTTCCAATTAAACAGTCTAATACAAATGGTCAAGACAGCGGTTCCTTAATAACGTAAGACTATCAATGTGTGCTATGCTTAATATTTTATTTTTAAAGCTTTGTTTTATGGATCCTATTGGACCACATTTCCCAGGATTCCTGGCAGCCAATGACATGCCTAATGAATCTTGAGTCTTTATCACCAATTTGAACACTAAAGTTATCCTATTTAGTTTTTCTCGTGGATCTGTTAAGAGTCTGCCTACTCTCACACTTGCACCACTCAACTAACCTCTAATATCAAACTACAGTAACGTTTTACATGAATTTACAAGCATGCTTTCATTGCATCTCCTGCAGTTATGCCTGTAGTGGCTATGCATGAATTACTTATGTGCTCATCTTTGAGTTCATAGTGTTTGTATTAACCGAGGTTGACTCATATGCAAGTATAATGGCAGTGTTCTACTGTATAGCGCATGTGCTGGGGAACACTTAGGGAATTAATGTATTGATTTTTGGAAATGCTTTGTTCATGTGACTTTTTGTGCGGGACAAAACATGAGCACACAATTTTAATGGAGAAGTCTAATTTTGAACAAAAAACTGCATATGTGTGACATATATATTATTGTACCAGTAATCATTATTGATTATTCTGATGGGGATGGGGCTGCACCTGAGACCACACTTGCAGGTAGATCAACCATGTTGTACGTTGTTATCACTGACATATGTTCGGTTGTGTGCCTTTCAGGCTAATTAGAAGACCCCTAGTTGGGTGGACTGGGACTGCTTGCCTCTTTATCCCCCTGCTGTTCTATTCAACTCCTGTCTTGTGTCCTGGCACTATAATAGGCTGCCAATGCTAATCTGCAGGGGTGACCCTCCCTCTTTCTTAAAAAAAAGAAAGAGAGATTAAAAGTAAAATAAGACTGTCTTGCGGTTTTAAAAGCCCGTGTAGCAGGTGGGGCCCACCCACTGCCGGAAGAAGACTCCAGTTTAAAACCCCTTAAGACGTAGCCATCCATGCACCTCATGTCGCGCAAAAGCCTCACAGGGCGTTAAGATTCCTCAGTAGAAAAAATAAATTGTTAATTTGATGTCGCTCCCTAATAATGTCACCCTCAATTTTTTTAACGCTCTAATTCAGGTTTCGGTACCCCGTTGCTTGGTATCAGCTCGATGGTCTCGCTTAATAAAACATTTTATGTAAAAAAGTAAGCCCTACTTGATCCAGCTGTGTTGCATGACAAATAATAATCTTTTCCACTGTGAAGACAATCAACATTTGTTTAGCCATGTGTTTTACGCCATTTGGAGTGAACTAGTGCACTTGTGATGACTAAAACTAATGATGTGAAATGTTCACGTTTGTTGTGTGGTTGTATTTCAGGACAAAAGCTGTGCTTGCTACACTAATAAATGCACCTTTTTGCCTTTCAGTATGAGTAAAAATAAGAAGAGGATTGTCTACACAATTATTGAGTACAGTCCTTTACTGGATTCCTCCAATATGACCACAGAGGACTGGGGTAGAATTGGAAAAGACATTGAGGTACTTGAAGTCTATATCATTATTTGAGTTATGTATTTGTATGAATTAAAATGTAATGTTTTTGTTTTGTCTATTTATCATTTATGTATTTACAAATGTACGGTGCATATTAGGGATGTAACAGAATCAAAATCTCAGATTTGGTAAAAATGCCATAGAGTGTAAAATGAAGTGGCAGGAATGTTTAAGATAAACACGCTTAGTGTAATCAAACAGAAACATAATACTCAAATGTTCTAATCATATTACTCTAAAAACAATATGGTAAGCAAAATTTAAACTTACAATATAAACAACCAGTGTAACTCAATGTTCACTTAGGGGTCTTTCAACTTTTAAGAAAAAATTACCTCTGTAGTGGACATCGTATATCACTTTTGAAATTGCTGATTCTCAGAAAAGTTAACTGACAACTTAACGTTTAATAATGTAAATACCTCACAAATTGATGCTTCGTATTGCTGGCTTCAAATATATTTTCCGGGTGATGGTTTATTAAGTAGCTTCTCATATTTTGTTCCCCGCAGTGCAGTGTTACCAAACTTTTTTTTTTTTTGTCCGCATTGGCGCCCGGCGCATTTCCTACTTAAAATACGGGTAACATCTATTTAAACCACAAGTTGATTCAATGTTATTGAATAAATGTGGGCCAAACATCACAACTTTTGACCGGCTTTATGTGTCGTCCTAGAAACGCTCGAGGCAAAGACACGCGGTGTGCTTTGCTTTGCAGTACGCAAGAGGTTGTGTTTTCGCCAGGGTTTGTCTATATGTCTGATAGCAACATAACTCAAAAAGTTATGGATGGATTTTGATGAAAACTTCAGGACATGTCCAAAAAACAATCCTTGCTTTCCCCTGTGAGATCAAGTTAACCTCCAGATTGGCCAGTGCCAGAAAAAAACTACACTGACCCAAGTTTTCATGTTGTACAGTTACACGGCATCACGGCATTATTATGATGATTTTGATGCCGCAATACCACAGATATTTACAATATCGTTACATCTCTTGTGCATATTCATGAACATTAAAAGTGTAAATATGCCAGAATTAGCCAGAAGGCTACCTTAAATCTGTAGTCCCCAACAGACCAAAAGGAGAGAAACAAGAAACACACTTGACATAAAAACAGATGAGTACAAGACAGTAGAACATAAAAACATGTAATATACTGTCGTAGACGTAATTTTTTTGTTTAGTCCTATTCATATTTTGTATAACATTAGATTTTTGTAATTAATTTGATTACAGAAAAACTATGAAAGCTACGATGGCTTTGTGATCCTTCACGGCACAGACACCATGGCCTACACTGCCTCAGCGCTGTCCTTCATGTGTGAGCACTTAGGCAAGCCTATCATCCTCACTGGTTCACAGGTGAAAGCACATATAAAAAAAAATAAGCGTTTGACCTATTTCCAGCAAAGAAAAATAAGTCTCCCTCGTCTCTGCTCAGGTGCCAATCTATGAGATGAGAAACGATGGCAGAGACAACCTGCTGGGCGCGCTGTTGATTGCCGGACAGTTTGTCATTCCTGAGGTGAGAAAATGGTTGTCATTGCCTTTTCGTTAATGACATAAAATAATCCAGATACATCCCACAGTATAGTACTTTGTTATTGTGTGGTAAACATGGATTGTTGGTTTGAACAACATAACTTGTTTGTTTCTAATGACAATGACTTGTGTTTCACAATTGTCAACAACATAACCAGGAACAGGAACACAGACGTCGTTATCTTAAACTGCACGGTTCAAGTGCAACACAAATTCCATCCAACTAATAACATTGAGGAAGTCTTGTTGTGGCTGTCTGACTCACTTCAGTCTAAATACTAAGCATTTACTACAGAAGCTGCATCCTGTAAAATATATCATGTCTCTCCTCAGGTATGCTTGTATTTCTACAACAAGCTCTACAGAGGAAACCGTGTGACTAAGGTGGATGCTGGGAGTTTCAATGCATTCTCATCCCCTAATTTGGCCCCTCTTGCCACTGCGGAAGTGGATTTTGCAAGTAAGTTACCGTAATGACAACGTGCTGGTCTCATGGGTGATCTAAATGTACTAGACAGTGTAATTATGTCATTTATCTGTCCTCCTTTTTTCCATGCAGTTAACTGGGACACGGTGTGGAGGGCAAACACCACAGCGAAGTTTCAAGTCCGCACTGAGCTCAACCGAAATGTTGGCTTGCTGAGGCTATTCCCAGGAATAACTGCAGCCACTGTGAGTGGCTTCTCGTGGGTCGCAGAACAGTTAGAAATGTACAGCATTGTGTTATAAAGTGATGGAACACGGTTGAAACGTGCTGATGCATGATTGATTGCACAGAAAACAGGGGCGTGCATCCTGAATCTGTGCTGTTATGTCCAATGTAAAGATGCACCCCTCAAAATTAAACTTAGAGATGTAGCAATCGGCCACCGATAGGTATCAGATGATCTTCATGAAAAAGTAAGTGATCACCATTGCCGATTTATGCTGACCACAAATGCTGATCCCCTCTGGCTGACACTATTAATTTTTTGTCCCCGGGGTGACAGCTAATTGTGTCTCCATACACAGTGTGGAGCCGCTCCCCTAAATTAATAATAATCACCTCCATTGTGGCAAATAAACTGCATTTCTTATATTCTTAAGTATCATTGAAGGTGATCACTGGAGGATGATATTAAACATGCTACGACACAAGAGGAAGCCAGGAGCAGGTATGCTAATAGCTAAGCTAGCCTCTAAGGTGTTGCAGCAGAAAGTAAGCAGCGATTTACAGGAAATTAAGTAGATTATTAAGAGTCTAGAGAGAGGATAATATAACAGCAACTGTTGGCGTGTCAGCATTTTCACGACACGTAAGAGGCGGGCAAATGGATCCCTAAATTGGTTCTGACTATACCAAGGGTAGTATCAGTATATGATCAATACTAGAGTGATTAGGTCAATATTTTTATTTTCTCAAGATTATTTTTAGAAATATTTAAACATTTAGGTAAGAAGTCCCCAGACACAAGCGGACTTTAAGGGCATAATACAAACATTTACATGAGTACCGTATTTCCTTGAATTAGCGCCGGGGCGGTAATTAATTTAAAACCTCACTCCGGCTCTTACCAAAGGCATGCGGTAAATTTAGGCCTGCGCTTATAAATTAGAGTGTGATGTAAGGATACCATCATGAAAAGCACATTTAATAAAAAAACGTTATTATGGTCTTACCTTTACTTATAAATGAAGTCCATGCACAGCTCCTTCTGAACAAAAGCATCGATAACTTGTTTATAGAAGTCTTCCTTATCTTTCTTCAGTTTTAAAAGTCTCTCTGTCTCGATGGAGATCTTCCTTTATTACCTCCTGCTTCGATTGAAAGTCCAGTTTAGAAAACTGTTTTATTTTAGATATGTAATCCTCCATGTTAAAAGTGCAAGCGAGAGGAAAAAATAAACGATCGCTGCTAATTGTTGCTGCTTGTTGTCACTTTTTCTGCAGCCGAGTAGTCGCAAGAAGGATCACTAGCGCCCTCTACCACCAGAAGGCGGGAATCATTTAATGACTCATATTTGACACACACAGCGACGGTATATTAATAAAACATAGCTGCTTACTGTTCTTTTTAGCATATTCAATAGCTTGGACCTTAAATCCTACTGAATAGCTCTTTATCTTCTTCCCTTTATGCGATTTTAAATTACTGAAATCAGCCTCCTCCATTTTGAAAATGATGACAGGTGAAGTGTCACTCGTGACGTGACGAGTTTGACCCGGCGGAAATTCTAGGCATATGCTAATTATTTTGCGAAACGAGTTTGACCCGGCGGAAATTCTAGACATGCGCTAATAAAAATAATATTTTGCGAAACGAGTTTGACTCGGCGGTAATTCTAACCCGGCGGTAATGCTAAACATGCGCTAATTATTTTGCGAAACAAGTTTGACCCGGCGGTAATTCTAGGCAGGCGCATACTATATACCCGGCGGCAATTCAAGGAAATACGGTAATAGTTTTTGCTTTTTTGTAGTTATTGTGTACTATTGACTTTGTTTTGCTCAGACAATTATATGTAATAAAAGAGAATAATGACTCGCCACAAATAAATTGAAAAAATTATCGGCAGCATAAAACCCTGATCCAAACATCCCTTAACTAAATCCATAGTATGGTCACCTCTCATTCAGAGGTGGCCCTCAAAAGTTACAGAAATCACCTTATAGTCGCGACCAATCCATAAGTACAACCCAGATTTCTTGATATATACATCCATTTCCGTACCGCTTATCCTAATTAGGTTCACGGGTAAGCTGCAGCCCACCCCAGCTGTCTTCCAGTAATATATATTTCCCTCCAATTTAGATGTGGCCAACAAATGAGACTAATGGTGACATTCAAGGTGTTAGAACATCCATGTTATAATTAGATACATTCTAAAAGTGGCTACATCAATGCTGTAGACCCCTCCTATAAAAAGGTGTTCACCCCAAATCTTACTAAATCAATGTTTCTGCATAAGGCAATACAAATGTGATTAAATCCATATGAGATACCGCAATTTGTTATTCTTATAGCCAGACCTGTGTGTTTACTTTCGTACCTGACGGTTTCGGCTACAACTGTTGCCTTCCTCAGAGGTTGTCACGTGACAACCTACAGGTACGGAAGTAGACACAGGTATGGCTATAAGAACAACAAATTGCATAATTTTTTGAAGACCAAATTAACCTCTTTGGATTACATGTGAGATACTGTCAATCTAAAAAGGTGCTCACCTTAAATGGGGCTGACCTATAATATAATCACATCCAATTTAAAGTTGCAATCAAACTGTGACTAAATTCATGCTAGTCACCTCCAATCTAAAAGTAGCACCCCAAAATGTCAATAAAATCATACTATAGTCTGCTCCAATCTAGTGTTACAGGCTCTGACAAAATGCGGAGGCACACCACCAGCAGAAATCATTAAAAAAAAAAAAACTCAGTTGACCGTAAAAAGTCGTTGTCGCAATTGTTGGATAAGACTTTAAACCATAACCAAGCATTCATCAATATAGCTCTTGTCTGTTTTCCTGTGTGTAGTGTTTTAGTTCTTGTCTTGCGCTCCTATTTTGGTGGCTTATTCTCTTTTTTTGGTATTTTCCTGTAGCAGTTTCATTTTGAGCGATATTTCCCGCATCTACTTTGTTTTAGCAATCAAGAATATTTCAGTTGTTTTTATCATTCTTTTTGGGGGACATTGTTGATTGTCATGTCATGTTTGGATGTACATTGTGGACGGCGTCTTTGCTCCACAGTAAGTCTTTGCTGTCGCCCAGCATTCTGTTTTTGTTTACTTTGTAGCCAGTTCAGTTTTAGTTTCGTTCTGCATGGCCTTCCCTAAGCTTCAATGCCTTTTCTTAGGGGCACTCACCTTTTGTTTATTTTTGGTTTAAGCATTAGACACCTTTTTACTTGCATCCTGCCTCCCGCTGTTCCCGACATCTACAAAGCAATTAGCTACCTGCTGCCACCTACTGATATGGAAGAGTATTACACGGTTACTCTGCCGAGCTCTGGACAGCACCGACACTCAACAACACATCATTTGCAGACTATAATTACTGGTTTGCAAATAATATTTTTAACCCAAATAGGTGAAATTAGATCATCTCCCACGGCACACCAGACTGTATCTCACGGCACACTAGTGTACCGCGGCACAGTGGTTGAAAAACACTGCTCCAGACAGCACAGACGCTCTACAACGGCACGTTGTTTGCGGATTATAATTATTGGTTCGCAAAAAATATTTTTCCGACCAATTAGGTGAAATTGCATAATTTCCCACGGCACACCAAACAATGTCTCACAGTACACTAGTGTGCCGCGGCACAGTGGTTGAAAAACACTGCTGTATAGTAGCCATCAAAATGTGACTAAACCCATGCTATAGCCATATAGAATACATAGATTCCAAATGTGGTCCTAAGTGACAAAATCAGTGGACATGCAGCCCAAAATGTGAGTAAATCTATTATAGTCACCTCCAAGCTAGAGCCTATCCAAAATGACAGCACATTCTGTATGGTGGCCCCCAAAATGTGACTAAAACTATTATAGGCACCTCCAAGCTAGAGCCTATCCAAAATGACAGCACATTCTGCATGGTGGCCCCCAAAATGTGATGAAATCTATGTTATAGACACTGCTTGACTCAAATGTGACTAAATTCATGATATAGTCACCTCCAATTGAAATTTGCAATTAAATTGTGATTAATAATACATGCTAGTCACTGCCAATCTAAAATGAATGGTGAAAAATGGAGACAGCGCATTTACATTTTTTGTTGTTAGGATTCTGGATCTCGATAAGTTCTTCAAACGGTCCAGACGCTCCAGTTTGCTCTAACGGCAATAAAATATAGTTAACTTTATTTGATGGTGCAATTAACCCTCTTCTTACTTTCTTGGCTCTGTGAATCCCCATCAGGGCTCAGCCCGGAGACGGATAGGACAGCGTTATGGGCCATGACCAATCACCCAGTAAAGAGGCAGGCTTGGCATTGACACTGAAGCGTTTAGTTGCAGCTCTCGCTCAGGAGGCCAGCAGCAGGGTGACTTTACTGTCTCAATCTGCTCCCGCCGCCCAGTTCGCTCATCAAGGCTTTCTTACAGCGTTTTACTGCTTTTATGAGGCCTCGTTTTCATGAGGCACCGGGCTCTCATGCGCGTCTCTATGTCGGAAGTACGAGCGCTTCATAGCTAATCCGCGTTGAGCTTTTTTTTTTGTCAAAGTGCTTATGGCGTCAAAAAGTAACCACTTTTACTGACCCCCTCTTCTCGCATTTTCTGCTAACTGCTCAGGACTTGCCAAGTGACTTTATGTTGGCTAACACCTTCAGATTAATAGCTCTCCTTCCGGACATTTCCGTCATCTGCCCCTGTAGTCATATGCCGTGGCTAACGATGTGGCACGGGGCCTCCCGGTGCCTGCCAGCTATAGACTGGAATACTTGCGGGGTCTCCACCAGATGGGCTTTTAGGAGCATAGACGGTTTTGGCCATTAGAGAACCGCAAAAAGAGAGCTTGCATTGTGTGCCATACATTTTGAGTGTTTTTTTCTTCTTTCCATTGCTGTGTTCAGGTGAGGGCTTTCCTGCAGCCGCCTATGGAGGGTGTGGTTCTTGAGACCTATGGCAGTGGAAACGCCCCAGATAACCGCTCTGACCTGTTGGAGGAGTTGAAGGCGGCCACCGAATCTGGCGTAATCATCATCAACATAACCCAGTGTTTGAGGGGGACGGTGTCCACGTCCTACGCCACAGGCAAGGTGGGCCATGTCCTCTTTTCACTTTGCATGACTTCCGTGTAGGGTTGCGTGATAAACGATATAAATTAGTGACCCCACAGTAAATTTTTGGGGTCCCACTTTTTTGTAAACGTTTTGAAAACAAATGATAAATGTATGCATTATCCTGTTATATCTCACATTCTATATTGTGTTTTGGAAAAAGGTTGTCATAAATGTTAATTCATTAAAAAAATAATACAAAGGGAAAACACATTTTTATGCAAATGTAAATGTATTCAGTTATAAACATTCATTCACATTCTTCTTTCCTTCATGGATCTAAACTTTACCATTGCGGGTAGTTTTTTCTATATTTGTATTTAATAAGTTGTAGGTGTATTTATTTCAGTATAAAAGTGTAAAAAGTGTTTTGCTCCGATCATGAAATGATGATAATCGTGTGCCAGGGCATACATACATTATTTATTTAACACTTAAATCTCTAGTCTACATCAACATTTTTGATGTTGCTTTGTTATTTTCTGTCATTTTTGTTTTTTTATGGCAAACACAAAATATGCAAAATCTTCAACAAAAAATATTTTTCAAAGTGGAATATTTGATGTGAAATAATCAAAGCCCTGGATAGGTCAATAATTCATAAAAACATTGATTTTCATTTAATATGTTTTGAGCAATGACAGTTTAAAGAAAAAAAACAGCTTTTTTAACATTGCAACTTTTTCCTAAATTACATTTCACCTGTAAACTTTTTTTATTCCACTTTTGTTATGTTTTTGTTTATCTTAATAGTATTTTTAGAATGTGCCGTGGGCCTTTAAAACATTAGGTGTGGGTCGCAAATGGCCTCTGGGCGACACTTTTGACACCCCTGTTATAGATAATAAAAAATGTAATCTGATAAGTCTATCGATAAAAAGTGGAGCCTGGCGACGCATGCACGTTTATCATAACGCACAGTCAGCACCTCTGCTTCAGTAAACAATGACGGTGATGATGTCATCAATGCGAGCGACACTTGCTAACTTGTCAGCCACTTCTCCAGGAGACTCCTTTTCAACACTCCTCGCACATTAATACTTCAAAAGGCACATATTTGCCCCGTTTGTTGACCTGCAAAGAATGTTTCTGGGGTGGAGGAGTCTGGCCGGGTGCGGGAGATAAAAGTGAAGTTTCCATGGACTCACAAAGACTAAAACAACTCATTTAATGGAGACATGGCAGAGGATTAAGTTAAAAAGGTGGACTTTACACTCACCTTAGTGTTTACCATGAAGTCTTTCTTTAGACAGCACCTCACAGTAAAGTTGTCTAAGTGCAAACTGAGGCAGTATTTGTGATTGATGTAACTTTCGGCGAATCAAAATTTACGACCAATAAAAACGCAATAAACGGGGACAGAAATTTGACTCAGGAAATATAAACAAAACATAACACCGGCGGAAAGCGATAATCGACAACAAAAAAACAAGCAAACAGGAGTTTTGACCCGAAGAAGGCATGGTTGGTAAAATATTTTTTTTTTTAAATCCGCGTGGACTTACGAAAATGCACGTCCTTTCTGATTTCAATGCGTAAAAAGACACAAAAAGTGCGTACAGCATGTACTGTATATAAAACGTTGTTTTTTTTTTTAGCTTTTTACTGAATAGATCGAATCCCCATTACC
Organism: Nerophis lumbriciformis; assembly: GCF_033978685.3. Classification (NCBI taxonomy): domain Eukaryota; kingdom Metazoa; phylum Chordata; class Actinopteri; order Syngnathiformes; family Syngnathidae; genus Nerophis; species Nerophis lumbriciformis. The sequence continues at coordinate 36,295,527 of NC_084555.2, forward strand.
TCCATTGTTGGCTGACTCTTGCTAAAAGTGTGTATATACACAAGTTAGAATGCATAAAAAAGCATGTGAATTAGACCAAATTCCAAAAAATTGCAGTTCCCCTTTAAAGTTCCCCCTTTTGTTTTAGGAATTTTGCCCATCGCTCACAATCATTATGAAAGAGATGACGACGGATGTATTTTTTTTTGAAAAGGGGGGTAGAACCAAACGTCTTTTTGTGTTGTTCTCGCCATCACCGGGTTTAAATTGGCTGTCAAGTGTACCAACTTGTCAGAATATGTCCCCATTCTTCTACTATCCAGGTGAGAGGCATGATTTATGATCTACAGTAAACTTTCACAAGCAAAGGAAGCGAGGAAGCCACCTACCACTCGATGATGTAAACATTGGCACGCACGCTAGTGATTACGGCGCCGCTATAAATAGTTTGTCTGCTTTAGCGCTTATAAAAACAATATCACTAATACTTGGTTAATATTCAAGTAACAAAATGTAAATGGAGTATTGTTGGCGCTTTTGCGATGGTTATTTATTGGGTTTTATGGGCAGAATAAAGGACCTCCCATTGGCTAGGCTATAAGCAAACTTTTATTTACGAGTTAGAATGCATAAAAAAAAAATACATCTGTCGTCATGTCTTTCATAATTATTGTGAACGATAGGCAAAATTCCATAAAAAGTGCAGTTCCTCTTTAAGGGCAAAATCCAAAGGATTTAAATCAGAGCAAATAGAAGGAAATAATGTACATATTGAATTAATATTGTTGGAAAGCCATCTTGTGTTTTTGTCTAATTATAAATTGTGTTAAAAAATTGAATAATTCAATAATCTTGAAAAGTATGAGTATGCCTAATACTGCCCCTGTAACCATTTGGGATTGGATTGATACCCACATTTGTAGTCTAGCCCAAAACTAATATAAAGTATCCAAACAACTGAAGAATAAGTGCTTGCTACATTATAAGTGTAAAAAGGAAAATGTTACAACAAAAAGTAACAAAATGTTAGCAATAGATTAGCAAGAAGATTAATAATCGTTTTGAGAAATAATACAACCGGAAATTACAATATGTTACCACACACGTCAGCAGCCAAATTAGGAGCCTTTCAACTAGTTTTGAAATGTTTCTATTATCATCTATATACTAAATAATATATTGTGATATATAATCATTATCGCAGGAGGCGGCAATATATAATAACACAATATACATTTTAGTGATATCGCCCATCCCTACTTCCTCCTATACTTTGTGCATTGAATAAAACTATAACAAACCTCAGGTCTTGATGGACGCGGGGCTGATAGCTGGTGGTGACATGACTCCAGAGGCCGCCTTGTCAAAGCTGTCCTACGTGTTGGCAAAGACGGAGATAAGTTTAGATGCCAAGAAAAAGGTGAGGAGATATCAATCATGCAGACAAAAGATATAAAAAACAAACACCACTATGCTAAAAACCTGTTTTTGCATCTAGATGATGGGCCAGAACCTGCGAGGTGAGATGAGTGCTGACTTGGCCGGAGCAAAGTTGTGTCTGAGTGACAGTCAGTTCATCCAAGTCATTGCCAAGTCTCTGAGCATTAGCTGCAAAGAGGTGAGGTACGCATGGGGGTTTCAATGTCTACATTTGAAACTAGGCAAATAATATGTAATATATCATCCAACAATGTGTTCTTACAGTGGTAACTCAATTTTTGCTGGAATATATGCAAGTTCCAGTTCTTATTTTATGATTATCATTTTTCTGCGATGGCATTAGAATTAACAAAATGTGTTCGAGTCATCCATTAGATGCTCACTGAGCTGAAAAACAATGAGCTTTGCTGCAAACATTTGAAAAAAATATACAAAATAAGTTTGAAAACTCAAAATTGTCCGTTTTCTGGGGCATTTGACTTTGGAGGTTATGCTGTATATTGGATTAATTGTTGTCTGTCATTAACTGTACAGGCCCTTTCAACAGTTTTAACCACTTTTTAAAATATAATGTAAAAGCAGGTTCTCACCATTATATGAAGAAAGGGGGATTACTACCTAAATGACAGCTTTGTGTGTCAGACTTCTTTACAGCATACAAACAGAAAAAAAGTAAACATATTTTGATATTAAAACATACATAACAATATAGTTTGTGTACCCTTTTCACTTTCATTGACACAAATCTGATACGTTCAGGTCAAAAATTACAATAAAAAAAAGACATTCTATGTAAAAACATTTAGTGAAGCTTAAAAAAGAAACGTGCGGCTTGTAAGTACTCTGTTGTTAATTGGAAGTCATGAATTAAAACACATATGTTCACCGTCTCCTATAAAATGTCCCATTAAAGCGGAACACATGTAACTATTCACTAGTCTGTGATAACAAACTGTAGATTTATAGACTATAACAGTCTGGTGTGTGGTTCTTTAATAACGCATCACCTTGGAAACTGGGACATGCAGTGGTACGCTGAAATTTAAAAGTTTCAAAAGTTGTAAAATTTGGGCAAAACGTTGCCTCAAATGTTACACAAAACTTGGAGGTCTGTCTGTCAGTTGTGTCATTTTTTTTTTTTTTTGGATGAACGACTTCTAGTTAAGTAGCTTTTTAACACAACACTATATTAACACTAACATTTGGCAGTGCTTAACTTAGTTTTACTATTGTATGAAGGTTAAAGTTAAAATAGGACTTAAAACAATTATTAAACAGTTTTAAAAGAGGTATACAGAGGCTCTTGGCAACCTTTACGCGGATGCTTAGAGGTTGCTAATTTTCCAATGTGTTTTAGGCATGATATCCCACCCTCTTAAAGTATGGTAATGACATAACTATGTTTGTGCGTAACACGTGCAAGCACATTAGCTTTATGTGTTCTTAGCGAATGATCGTGATTTGAATGGCAAACATTAGTTATCATTAAATGTATATTCTATCACAACAAATTGTTGGTTGCTTCACTGGGACTGCTTTAGTGTAGTGCTAATGCTCCCGACGATTTGGGTCACTGTAAATATTGTTTACGTAACCTATGAGTCTTTTTATTCCAAATGAAGTCTAAAATCTGACTAATTTACGAAAAAGAACTGAGGGAGAAAAAGGGCAGAAGAAAGTGTTTTAAATGATGAAAAAACTGAGTCACCGATGCGTTGAATTTGTTGTTTGGGCACTCGATTCTGCGGAATTAGACGTGGGCCAACAGACCAGTTAGTTTGTTACACGCAAGTATGATAACACACAATATGCAAAAATTAGGGATACGAAAATTAGGAATTTTATGAAAAGTGGGGCATTCTAAAACCGAGGTACCACTGTATTAATATAAACTATTATGAGTGTGGAATACATTGTGGTCGTCTACAACCATACAGCTCTTGTTGGTGTCAATGAGTGTATACATTAAGAAATGTATATATTTGTAACAATGTTAAAGCATGTGCTGTCCACAGGAACTGGAGGCCATCCGTGATGCTCTGACACCACCGCTGGCTTGTGCCGCCACGAAGATTGGCGACATCGAGGCCTTAGAAGCCCTCAAGGAAATGGCAAGTCAACTTTTGGACCGTTCTACAGTGAATCAATCACCTCACTATAAAGTCAAAGCTTTGTGTGACACTGCTGATGTTCTTTTTCTTCCTTTGGTCTCAGGGCAGTAACTTGTGTCTAAGCGACTACGATGGACGGACGCCTCTGCACATCGCCGCCTGCGAGGGCCACTTTAAAGTGGTGAAATACCTGCTGACTCTCGGGGCCACGGTTTACGCGAAAGATCGTTATGGAGACACACCACTGTGCAACGCTGTGCGCTTTAGGTGAGATGACTCCTGTTGTCGTGGAACAAGCTCATGCAAGGTGTGGAAAATTAAAACTTGATCAAATCTATTTAGGCTAATTGCCTAACAGTGTTTTTTTTTTTTACATCTTTGTCATTCCTTGACATTGACCCAAATATTTATTAAGTGTTATCTACACTTCTTTAATTTATATTTAGCCTCAAGAGAGAAAATGCGTGTGTCTTCGCTGTACCAACTAACTTGTGTCCTAATTTAACGGTTGGCGCAACGAGCAGGGACATGTTTCCATGCCGCCTTGCTTCACTTCCTTCGGCATGCAGTGACTACCTATGCTGCGCCCAATGGTGGCTTGCTAATGACACTAAGTCGTAGAGGTATAAAGTTGTTGGACAGCGTGTTTCTACGCTCAATGACTTCCGGTGACAGTTGGCCTAATGTGTGTTAAATATACATAAAAATGCAAAGACATGGGTTGGGAAAAGTGGGCGTGGCCTCTGAACCAGTCCTACCTGCCTGCTCCTTTACAGTTCATAGATACTTGATTTTTTAAACACTCAACAGGAAGTCCATTTTAATTTTCTTAAGTTGCACACCTTGAAATATTGAGCCATCAACGTGCCAGAATAGGCATCTGTTATTCTGAGTGGAATTTGTCTGTGTTTATATGCTGAACCCACTTCAGGCGGGGGCATATGTGTTTTTACTCGTCACTGCCTCTCCAGAAAAGGCTATTCCCATCTTCAAAAATCAAACAAAAATAATGATTATGTCATCTAACATAGGCACAAGGATGTCGTCAAGCTCCTGAGAAAGACGGGAGCCCACTTCTCTCGGGACGAGATGGAGGAAGCTGGAACAGAACTGTGCAGGTCTCACTCACTCACACTAATCCATCCTACATAGCTGACACAAGTACAACCAGTTTCTCCGCTCTTCCTTTACATAATACGTGAAAAATGCTCCCTGACAGCATAGCGTCAGGACTCCTCTGTATCTTTTGGCGATCCATCAGATATGGTTCATTTTTGCACTTCCACAAACACACACACACACACACAGTTATGAGCATAGCTAAATGCCACAAACCCAGCACAGCTTTGCTTTCCAAATTTAAAGTTTCCAAATTGTTTTCTGTAAAGCCAAGTTCCAGAAAAAAGCCATTATTATAACTGTAATGACATTTGTCTTGTTGTTGTTGCACGTTAGCCTGGCAGCCAGCGGCGACCTGGAAGGCCTGGAAATATGGAGTCTAGCTGGAGCTGATTTTAATAAACCAGGCTATGATGGGCAGACTGCAATTAAAGTGGTGGGTGTTTTTTTAAAAACATTTTTAGAGAAATGTATCGCAACCATCATTTTCAACCCCTTGCTGATGTTATTTTGGTGTGGAATATTTGAGTTCCGGCATTTAATAAATCAAGGAAACTGCTCAATTATGTCCTTTGTTCTTTGGCGGGATGACAAAATTACATGTAACATTTTCTTTACTTTTGGTTTTAAGCCACAAGTGTGAATACAGACAGTTTGCAAACAACAGGAGTTATGATGCTAACTTAAAGCTCAATATAATCAATGATGCAGAGCTACTGGTAAGTTTTAGTTAACTTTACAGATTTGAAAATATTACTTGAAAAATGAATTTTTCAAAAACAAGCTTTAAAAAAGATGAGTTGTCTAATATTTGGATCAGTGTGGTCGTAAAAAACAAACTCAATCTTCATGTTCTATATCCATCTTTATCCAGGCTAAGGCTGTTGGTAAACCAGAAGTGGTTGCCTTTTTACGGCACCTCATGAGCAGAAAAACTAAGGTAAAACTACTTGTTTACATACTGCTTATAATACTTTACACTGTCTCTAATCTATCAATTGTCTGCTTAATTTCAGACAGCATTTGCAGGATTGAATGAAAGTGTTGAGTATGATGATGAGGAAGAGGAGGTAAAGGAGACGAAATATACTAGTGTGTGATTCCTAGTGTAAACACCCCTCATCCTGCATAGCGTACACCTCCTTTAGCATGAATTTGTCCTAGAGCCCGTTATCCATCCGTTCGTGTATTTGGACCCTTATTTTTTTTACTTTATCCATCAGCGGGAGGAAAGCCATACAAAGTGTAGAGGAATCAAGAGCATGCCTTGAGTTGCTTTACATACATAGTAGCTTGAACTAATACGAGCTGGGCGTGTATGTTTATGCATACTTGCCAACCTTGAGACCTCCGATTTCGGGAGATTGGGGGGGGGCATTGTTAAGAGGGGAGGAGTATATTTACAGCTAGAATTCACCAAGTCAAGTATTTCATATAAATATATATATATATAAGAAATACTTGACTTTCAGTGAATTCTAGCTATATATATATATATATATATATATATATATATATATATATATATATATATATATATATAAAAGAGAAATACTTGAATTTCAGTGTTCATTTATTTACACATATACACACATAACACTCATTGTTGAGTTAAGGGTTGAATTGTCCATCCTTGTTCTATTCTCTGTCACTATTTTTCTAACCATGCTGAAAACCCTCTCTGATGATGCATTTTGCTTCGTCTCCTTGTTGTGTGCGCAGTTGTGCACTGCACACTCTAAATGCCCTAGATGTTATTGTCACATATGCATGTACAGTAGATGGCAGTATTGTCCTGTTTAAGAGTGTCACAACATTGCTGTTTACGGCAGACAAACTGCTTTACGGTAGACGAAAACGTGACTGCTGTTGTTGTGTGTTGTTACCGCACTGGGAGGACGTTAATGAAACTGCCTAACAATAAACCCACATAAGAAACCAAGAACTCGCCCTCGATCATTCTACAGTTATGACGTGATTGGGCAGGCACGCTGTTTATATTGTGGGAAAGCGAACGTGAAAACAGGCTGTCGACACGTCACTCAGGTCCGCATGGAGCTGGAGGGGGCGTGGCCTCCAGCTCCGCCTGAAATTCGGGAGATTTTCGGGAGAAAATTTGTCCCGGGAGGTTTTCGGGAGAGGCGCTGAATTTCGGGAGTCTCCCGGAAAATCCGGGAAGGTTGGCAAGTATGGGTTTATGGGGTAGAAATTGAGAGAACAATAATCAGTAACAAATAATTCCCCCTAAAAATCATTGAAGAGCAAGAAGAATTGAAAATGTCAGGTGTTTCCCGTCCGTTATTTGGCCCGCCACATGTAGGCTCTCAAACGGATTACAATGCACCTGATCTGCAGGAGAATAACAACACAAAGCAGGAGGGATCACTAGCGTTGTCAACTTATACACAATAGCTGAGGTCAAAGTTCAAATCAGTAACTGATGTGGTTTTGACAGTGCCATAATGACGAGCCATAATCCCAAGTCAAAATGTTGAGTTTACAAAGATATCTTACTTATGATATTGACCTGTTTACATATTCCTGAGAACCAGCATCCTCTGCTGTGGACATATTTTTGCTCTAGAGTTGTGGAAAAAACAATAGCTATGTTCTGCAAAACACAAATGTCCGATGTCGACGACACACAGGATATTTACTGAGTTTTTTCTTGCCCTGATGTCGGATCTGAGCCGAGGATGTCGTTGTGGCTTGTGCAGCCCTTTGAGACATTTGTGATTAAGGGCTATACAAAAGTAAACTTTGATGATTGATACTCCTATTAAAGGATAGCTGTGTCAAAACGGGCAAGGTTGCTGAGGTCAGAGGTCAACTTTGTCCCTCAAACCTTTAGACATTGATAATGTATGTATGCACACCAGTCAAATACACTTGCACTCAAAATGATTCAACATTCATTGTAAATTCTTGTATTATTTAATATTTTAAATTTGCAGCACTTTTCAATAAATAATGTAATGTAAAAGAATGTACTTTTCAAGGAGGGTTGACTTTTTTTTTCTTTTTTTTTTTTAAGAGTGTCATAAATCCTATGGGTCGCATGTTTTTGTGGTGAAAAGTGATGACGTATGCAAAGTGTTATAGTTCTCATGTCTTCTTCCTCTGTGACATTTGCTTTTACAATGTGTTTTTGAAACTGCATGTTTGTGTATGCAGATCTCACCTCTTATCTTGGTGCTTGTTCATCTCATCCCTCTTTTTGTCTCTTTTTGTGGCAGAACGGCGACATAATTGAAATTGCAGCCTCCCCAGCAAAAATGTGAGCCGACGCCACTTCTCCCTTGCATCCGCTCCCCCCAGGGCAGTCCTCGTCATGCCGTCCGCACTAAAACAAAGATCATTAGAAACCATAAATGGTGACACACCAGTGTTATTTATAAAGCACAAGTGTGAACACAAGTTGTGTATTGATATTGCCGTGATTGGGTAAGTCTACATACCGTATGAGGGTGCACATGCGTTTAATGGTAAGCAAAGAAAGCTGCTGTATGTTAAAACGCTGTGAAGTTACGGTGACTTTTGCAATATACTCAAGTTCAGGGAGTTTTATTTTTGTATACTTATTTTTATAGAGAGATGGCACTAAATAAAATAAGATTTTCTCTTTGTAGCCGTCAGTCTACCTTGGTCAAATACCTCCACGAGAGTCATGTCCTGCTGCAAGAACACGTGTTAGACAATGTGAAGCAACTCATCCAGCCTGTTTGTCAGCCCACTGTCAAGCCGGAAGAGTGAAATAGCTCTCTCGAATGCAACTGACAATTTCAGTTAAAACATGCTGTACTGTGTCATATTTTCCATGTATGTTATATTTTCCTCTCTTTTTACAAATTACTCCTTTGTTCTTAGTTGTGCATTTGTTCCTGAATATGAGTACTCAGTGAACCTTTAATCCAAGTAAATAAATATTCATTTTTGGTTTGCAACATTGTTTCACAATGAATGTAAGTACAGTGATACTGTCTGTGTAAAAAAAGGAAAAAGGCAACATAATAAATCTTTTAACACAAAACATGGCCCACGACTGTTACTCCATACACACAAGTTAAAAACCCCAAACTGGTCACATGCACTTTGATTTGTTGATGGTTAGCAGGAAATGCCATTAGAACATGGGAAAAGGCAATACAAAGTTGGATTAAGAGATACAAATAAATATATATCATCTTTTATGACAAACATTTCCCAATATCTAAAATGATCCATACTCTTTGCCAATACATGCATATTCCAATGTTTCTAATGTACAGTTGATTGAGAGAAAATATGCTGTTTCCTTAAAATGCTCAAGGCTATTAAGGATTAAAAAACAAGTTGCATTTATTTAATTTTCAAATTTAATCACAACAGGTTTCCCTTTTATAGGATTTTTTTATATTCATTTTCTAACATTCACTTTTTAAATACATTTTCAGAAATGTACATACAAGGTATTTCACCTAAAGAACAAGCAGTTAGAGCTTATTACACATTTCTTTAAATACATTTTCTTTATTCTAAAACTTCTTAAGTCGAGAAAGCACATGCATCCAAAAATTATCAGCATTTTTGTGCTTTGTTCAAAGCTTGTAACTATATATGACAAAGACAACATTGGGGTAATAAAATATTTTATGACATTTTTTTTAAGTATATAACTTTGAACCAATAAATTATTATTATGGAAAAATGCAAGCTTATCTCATCTGACAACTCCATTTTTGGTATGCTTTATTACCCTTTTCGGTCAATACTTGAAATTAAAACAATTAAAAAATGTAACCCCACAAAATTATTCTTAAACATATTCTAGGTATTTTTTAGATTTTATAAATGATGTAATCATACAGGTAATATAGTTTAATCTTTATTTCTAAGCGTTCTACTGGGAAAATTCCCATGTTTTACTTGTTGTCCTGTTGTGTCCATTTTGACTCAATTGTCAGTTACTAAATATCTTTGTCCTGTATAGAGCAGATTAAACATTTTCAAAAAGTATTTTGTCAATGGAACTTTTTGGCCTACAATGGCTCTTATTTTACATAAGGGTGGCTGCTCGTTCGTCCTGCTTGTTACCTGGAACCCAGCTCGTCCGGTCGGACCAGCATGGGCCTCATTCCTCCCTGAATGAAACTTGTTTCAACCGAGCCCCAGATCATCATATATAAAAGCGGGTGGCTCCTCAGTTGACACAGTGTGACCACGGACGATGACAAGGAAAGGGACAAGAGCTCATCCTCTACAAGGCAATGTACGTACTCTTCACACAGCCTCTCCTTTACTCATGTCTTTTCAGCATCGTCTCAGAGTGCAACCTGTAGCTTCTTTGTTTTTCTTTTAATAGAGGATGCATCCATTAGGTGGATTTACAGATTTGGAACATGAATGTGGTCTCCCTGATTGAGTGGTTCTCGACAGTTCAACAGTTCTTTGACAAAATTGTGAAATGTTTAGGACCACTTGACCAGTCAGACATTTGCAGCTAAGCGGCATCATCAGCCTTCCAATGGACCGGCAAGGCAAGAAGACTCACATTGGATCTGCATTTTTAAACGATCTTAGTCTATCTTCCGCTGTTTGTGCCTCCTTGTGTTGCAAAGACAACTAACCGCCTAAAAACTGCAGAGGGCTTTTAAAAAAAATACCCCGCCAGGTTTCATTTCACTCTGCTGGCAGGCACACCGTTTGTAACAGCTTTACTGCTTGCTCGTATTTTCTCTGTTTATTGTTGCTGTGATTAAAAGTACTGATTAAAACAAGACAATAAAAATAAATAATATTTGTCTCTGTTGACTCACTGTGGGCTGGATGGCCAGTATGCTGCAAAGGGACTTACTGCCGTATAGAAATGGTGCACATTTTCACTGTACTCCACTGAGAATGGTGGAGAGAAAAACTCACTCACCTCACGCCATTTGTCTTCAAAGTAATCAAAGGTGTTGTCAAGTAATTGACAGATTTTCTTTCTGCATTGTCATTTAAAGATATGGAAGGAGGTTGGATAAACACTTTTTGTTACTTCATTTATTATTTTTAAACATATGGGGATTTACTTCATTTTGTTTAGAGTCTACAATGTACAAAAAAGCAAAATTATATTTATGTTGTTTTTTCCTGGTTGATTTTTAAAAATTAGCGCAAATTGGGAAACAGTACCCCCTGCTGGCCACTTGTTAATCACTAACCATTTGCTTTTCAAATAAAAAAATGTGTACATGAATCAACTTTTGAATGGATGTCCATTCATCCATCCATTTTCTACTGCTTTTCCCTTTTTTGGCATTGCGAATGGTGCTGGAGCCTATCTCAGCTGTATTCGGGCGAAAGGCAAAGTACACCCTGGACAAGTCGCCACCTTATCACAGGGCCAACACATACAGACAGACAACATTCACACGCTAGGGCCAATTTAGTGTTGCCAATCAACCTATCCCCAGGTACATGTTTTTGAAGGTGGGAGGAAGCCGGAGTACCCTGAGGAAACCCACGCACTCCACACAGAAAGATCCCGAGCCCAGGATCGAACCCAGGACTTTCGTATTGTGAGGCACACGTTCCACCCTGCTGCATGGAATGAAAACCACATTCAACTGAATTGAATCCCAATAGATTTATTTATCTGCTTTTATTAAGCTCTAGTTATTTAAACTGATTCCCAGAGTTGTATTGATTTTTATTTTAGTAAATTGAGTTCCAGCCGGAGGTTCTATAACTGTCTGTATATTAAAACAACAGTGAAGAAACAGCACAAGACTATTTATATGTAGGTCTATGTGGTGGGAAAGCCAAATCAGACACTCTTACAACAAAATCCAAATGCCCGTTTCTGAGAGAATGAAGCATTAATCATTCATGAAGCACAGTGCACCATACATACCCATCTCTCTTTTTTTTCTCCCTTTGATCCTCGCCATGCGGCGGAACTATCAATATTTGCTAAACGCTTCTCACAAGGCCTCGTCTGTGGAGAAGGCACACAGGTCTCGCAAGCATGGCTAAGACATAAGAGAGGACTTAATGAGATGCTCTGAGCCATTTCCCTGTACGTGCACAAGGGCAGCAGATGTAGCAACCCAAGTCCCTGGGGATTCCCTCCGTGGAATTTCATCAGTGAGCCGAGGGAGACCCCACCAAGACCTCCTCCACTGAGTGACGGACATGGTAAATCATCTTTACTATGGATTGTAATTATCGGCCAAGTGACAATCTCTGCCTCCACTCCCTCACAAATAAGTGTGTACTCCTGGGTGTCACACAGAGACATGGTGCTTGTACCTATAATAATTTATTCCACCCTAAAATATCAATTATTGACCCCTCTGTAATTGTCAAAATTGTTGCAAGTGGATGTTAATCTTCATATTATCATGCCTAACCTCCAATGGCAAAGGGCTCTAAATTTAGTCTCTGAGCAATTTACATACAGTCGTTTACACTCACATAAAATTAACAAAGCTCTGATTGGATTTACATTTTATATTTCTATTAGGATTGTCTAACGCTATAAGGCATGCAATTAATCACAGAAAATATTGCATTAAATCATGCTGCTTTACCTTAACCGCAGATCGTTCCCTGAAAGGCGGCGTGGATTTTTTATACGGTCAGTGATCAGGTCATTTCTTACGTCAGTGCAAATATAAGTGAGGACACTACGACAAGTGTGAGCACTTGTAAATGTCACTTCAAAATACACCCTGACTTTAGATAATACAGTTACCAAGTTTGTGCAAATTAATGGGCAAGTAAAACAAAACTGTGATTAATCTGATTAAAAATTAATCGTTTGATCGCACTTATTTCTACACATTGATATCAAGAGTCGTTTGAGGCACCCTTGAGTAACTGAGAGACCGCCTAACTGCTCACTGTTATTTTCCCCTATTACGACATCTACTGTATCTCTGGCCTTACTGTATGTGTTTAGAGCACGGTATACTATGGGGACAGCACAGTCACAACCGTTAATGCCGTTGCCTCACAGCAATAAAGTTCGAATCCGCCCACAGTTCAGAAATATGAATGTTAGGTAGGATTTCCGTTATTATCTGAACCTTTTTGGAGGTGCCTCTTTGTGTGGAGTTTGCAGTGGTACTCCCGTTTCCTCCCACATCCCCAAAACATGAATTGTCAATGAATTGTCCATAAGTGTCACTGTAAATTTTTGTTAGTGTTTTGTTCACCTTTATTGACTGGCACCCAGTCCAGGTTGGCCCGAACCAGCTAGGATAGGCTCCAGCTCACCCATGACCCTGAATAGGATAGGCGGTATAGAAAATGGATGGAAGATCCAAGAAGTTAAATCAATAGCACAGTCTCTCACCCACGACATAATTTGGGTGATGTCATTTAATTCAATGTTGATTGCAAAATATATAAAATCAAAATGAGACTGGAAATCAAAACATCTGACCAATGCAACCAATTGAAATTCAAGACTCAACCAACCCGCTTGGTGAGCGTCTGTAAATTAATAAGCCACACCATCATCATTATCACCCAAATGTTTCTCTGACATTTCCACTTTAAGAACAAAAACTATAGACCACAGTAGAATGCAATGCACCCATCATTCTTACTGGGGGTGGTTACTAACTAAAATAACAAGAATTAAAATGTCACCCCTGTAACTATTAAAATAACATTAAATATGCAGTAAAGTGATAATTGTAACTCCAGCAAGGCATGATGGGAAACGCCGCCTCCTCAGACTTGCCAACTGTTTTCCTTGTCTACCAACAAATCTTCCTCCTGATGTTTGTGTGCACATAAAAATATATATATTTTAGCTGGATGTTAAAAAGATGCAAGAAGCTGGAAATGTAACAATCCCTTTGGGAAAAAGAAAAAACAAGCCACAGCAGTCTCCACATGCGGACCTTCTCCTAGCTTATCCGATCACCAGTCATTACACATTAAAAAAGGACTTCGACTGAATTATGGTCCCCTGTGCAAAGGAGTTTAACACTCCTGCCTTAGAGGAAAAGCAAAGACTTGAACATAATACACAAGCAGTTAACTCATTGCTCAGTTAGGTGTGAGAACTTCAGTCGTTATTGTTTTACTTCTGACTGGCACAAAACTTGCAGGCCAGGCCTTTGGCATAAACACTGCAGTTGTTGAGTGCCACAACCACCAGGGGGGGCACATGATCAGAAGTGCTCTGAACACATTTATTAAGTAAATTTAGATGTGTCCGGTTTATGTTTTCAATAGTGACGTTTGGAACACTGGGCATTTTTGTTATGCATTAAGTTGCAAGTATAAGTTGAGTTAGCCTAACTGGCTGCCGTCACAGGCTTGTTCCGTTTGAGCAATAAAGAGTTAATATATTGTTACATGATGCTGTTCCTGCTTCGCTTACAAAAGAAACAAACATACATTTATTACACAAATGAAGTGCACGTTTATACACCACTCAGAGATTGACACAATGCTGCCCTCCAACGACCAGAACTGAGAGTGTTAGTAAAAAGAAGAACAAGCAAGGACCGAATCAGACAACCCATTAAAAACATGTACTACCTTTTAGGAGCCTACTTGGCAAATCAGCTCCACCGCAGCGTCAGTCCATATAACACAAGCTGCAGCCAGCGTCGGCTGCATGCTACCACACACATCCACACGACAAACATTTATCCGTTAAATATTGAAAAGGTGCAAATGCAGTGTTTGATGTGTTTAAACATACAAAACCCAAAACCAGTGAAGTTGGCACGTTGTGTAAATTGTAAATAAAAACAGAATACAATGATTTGCAAATCCTTTTCAACCTATATTCAATTAAATGCACTGCAAAGACAAGATACTTAACGTTCGAACTGGTAAACTTTGTTATTTTTTGCATATATTAGCTCATTTGGAATTTGATGCCTGCAACATGTTTCAAAAAAGCTGGCACAAGTGGCAAAAAAGACTGAGAAAGTTGAGGAATGCTCATCAAACACTTATTTGGAACATCCCACAGGTGAACAGGCTAATTGGGAACAGGTGGGTGCCATGATTGGGTATAAAAGCAGCTTCCATGAAATGCTCAGTCATTCACAAACAAGGATGGGGCGAGGGTCACCACTTTGTGAACAAATGTGTGAGCAAATTGTCGAACAGTTTAAGAACAACATTTCTCAACCAGCTATTGCAAGGAATTTAGGGATTTCACCATCCACGGTCCGTAATATCATCAAAAAGTTCAGAAAATCTGGAGAAATCGCTGCAGGTGGTACTGCATCAAAAACTGACATCAGTGTGTAAAGGATATCACCACATGAGCTCAGGTACACTTCTGAAAACCACTGTCAGTAACTACAGTTTGCCACTACATCTGTAAGTGCAACTTAAAACTCTACTATGCAAAGCGAAAGCCATTCATCAACAACACCCAGAAACGCTGCCGGCTTCGCTGGGCCCGAGCTCATCTAAGATGGACTGATGCAAAGTGGAAAAGTGTTCTGTGGTCTGACAAGTCCACGTTTCAAATTGTTTTTGGAAAGTGTGGACCTTGTGTCCTCCAGACAAAAGAGGAAAAGAACAATCCGGATTGTTATAGGCGCAAAGGTCAAAAGCCAGCATCTGTGATGGTATGGGGGTGTATTAGTGCCCAAGACATGGGTAACTTACACATCTGTGAAGGCACCATTAATGCTGAAAGGCACATACAGGTTTTGGTGCAACATATATTGCCATCCAAGCAACGTATTTTTCATGGACGCCGCTGCTTATTTCAGCAAGACAATGCCAAGCCACATTCTGCACGTGTTACAACAGCGTGGCTTTGTAGTAAAAGAGTATGAGACCGACCTGCCTGTAGTCCAGACCTGTCTCCCATAGAAAATGTGTGGCACATTATGAAGCGTAAAATACGACAACGGAGACCCCGGACTGTTAAACAACTTAAGCTGTACATCAAGCAAGAATGGGAAAGAATTCCACCATAAAAGCTTAAACAATTGGTCTCCTCAGTTTCCAAACATTTACTGAGTGTTGTTAAAAGGAAAGGCCATGTAACACAGTGGTAAAATGCCCCTGTGGCAACTTTTTTGCAATGTGTTGCTGCCATTAAATTTTAGGTTAATGATTAATTGCAAAAAAAAAATTAAGTTTCTCAGTTCGAACATTAAATATCTTGTCTTTGCAGTCTATTCAATTGAATATAAGTTGAAAAGGATTTGCAAATCATTGTATTCTGTTTTTATTTACGATTTACACAACGTGCCAACTTCACTAGTTTTGTATTCTTCTTGTCCTAACTCAGCAGACTGGACAGTCAAACATTATCATTGGTACAGACATACAGTACGTACAGTCATGGTCAAAAGTTTACATACACCTGTAAAGAACATAATGTCATGGCTGTCTTGAGTTTCCAAGAATTTTTACAACTCATATTTTTTGTGATATAGAGTGACTGGAGCACATACTTGTTTGTCACAAAAAACATTCATGAAGTTTGGTTCTTTTATGAATTTATTATGGGTCTACTGAAAATGTGACCAAATCTGCTGGGTCAAAAGTATACATACAGCAATGTTAATATTTGGTTACATGTCCCTTGGAAAGTTTCACTGCAATAAGGTGCTTCTGGTTGAATTTTTGACCACTCCTCTTGACAAAATTAGTGCACTGCAGTTCAGCTAAATTTGTTGGTTTTCTGACATGGACTTGTTTCTTCAGCATTGTCCACATGTTCTCAGTGGGGTTTAAGTCAGGACTTTGGGAAGGCCATTCTAAAACCTTAATTCTAGCCTGATTTAGCCATTCCTTTACCACTTTTGACATGTGTTTGGGGTCATTGCCCTGTTGGAACACCCAACTGCGCCCAAGACCCAACTTCCGGGCTGATGATTTTAAGTTGTCCTGAAGAATTTGGAGGTAATCCTCCTTTTTCATTGTCCCATTTACTCTCTGTAAAGCACCACCACCATGCACGGTAGGTATGGTATTCCTGGGATTAAAGGCCCCACCTTTTCCCCTCCAAACATATTGCTGGGTATCGTGTCCAAACAGCTCAATTTTTGTTTCATCTGACCACAAAACTTTCCTCCAGAAGGTCTTATCTTTGTCCATGTGATCAGCAGCATACTTTAGACAAGCCTTGAGTTGTTGCTTCTGGAGCAAGGGCTTCCTTCTTGCATGGTAGCCTCTCAGTCCATGGCGATGCAAAACAGGCTTGACTGTGGACACTGACACCTGTGTTCCAGCAGCTTCCAAATCATTGCAGACCTGCTTTTTGGTGGTTCTCGGTTGACTCTTGATCATCCTGACCAATTTTCTCTCAGCAGCAGGTGACAGCTTGCGTTTTCTTCCTGATCGTGGCAGTGACAAAACTGTGCCGTCCACTTTATACTTACGAACAATTGTCTGCACAGTTGCTCTTAGGACCTTAAGCTGCTTTGAAATGGCTCCAAGTGACTTTCCTGACTTGTCCAAGTTAATGATTCGTTTTTTTTCCAGATCTGTGCTGAGTTCCTTTGACTTTTCCATTGTTGCGTTTGCAACCGAGTCTAATGACTGCATCACATGAACCCTATTTAAATGGGCTCAGAGAAGTCAACAGGTGTGGTCAATCATAATCACTCACATAAAGTTAAGAGGCCATCCCATGAAACTAATTTGATTTGATTGTAACTTTCTACTAGGGATGTCCCGATCCGATATTTGGATCGGATCGGCTGCCGATATTTGCCAAAAATTGCGTATCGGCAAGGCATGGGAAAATGCCGATCCAGATCCAGTTTTAAAAAAAGCTCCGGTCCGTGTTTTCCAACGCACCGATTTAAATAATACATTCCACTTTTCTGCTGCTCCGTAATTTCCGTTCCGCATTTTACAGCACACCTTCAACACATCCACAGGTCTGTGGATTCTCACGCAGTTGCTTTTAGCTGCTGGCATTACACGACAGGCTCTTCTCACTCTTTCCTGTGTCTCCCTCTCACAGACAGCAAGCGCACCTTCTTACACACGTCACATACTGTCACGTCATACGTCACGTCATACGTCACATACGTATACGCCCTCTCCCAGCAGAGAGGTAGCAGCATGGCTAACGTTAGCTGTGATGCTAGCGCAGCCGTGCGAGCAACGCTCCCTCTAAGGTGCGCGCCTGTGCGCATAGCAATTATATGCCACGCACAAAATCAAATAAAAAAATATGCGCATAACAATTTTCGACACACGGACACGACAGAGAAAACAGTTTTCGTCATCATTGTTCAAATATTGTGACGTCTGTCGAGACGCTTATCTCCATTCGGTGCCACACGTCCACACCATAAAAATGCCGAGGCAAAAATTTCCACATCAACACCGTATGAAATTTTTTTTGATTTTTTTTAGTTGTGATTTCCTTCTCTGCATGAAAGTTTAAAAGTAGCATATATTAATGCAGTATGAAGAAGAATGTTTTAATGTAGACATGCAAGCCTTGAAAGAAAATTTTGAAAATCAAGACTACATTTCCTGCAAATGAGTGCATTTCTACCCTATATTTTAACTTCAGATTTATTCTCATATCAAACTCTTTTGGCTGTCTTTTTGACACTTACATCCGGCGCCCCCCTCCACACCCTGGATTATAAATAATGTAAATAATTCAATGTGATTATCTTGTGTGATGACTGTATTATGATGATAGTATATATCTGATAGTGTATATCTGTATCATGAATCAATTGGACCCCGACTTAAACAAGTTGAAAAACTTATTCGGGTGTTACCATTTAGTGGTCAATTGTACGGAATATGTACTTCACTGTGCAACCTACTAATAAAAGTCTCAATCAATCAATCAAAACACATAGAATCATCATACTGCTGTGATTATATGCATCAAGTGTTCATTCAAGGCTAAGGCAAAATATCGAGATATATATTGTGTATCGCAATATGGCCTTAAAATATCGCAATATTAAAAAAAGGCCATATCGCCCAGCCCTAGTTCAATGATGCCATTTCTGTTTGTCATGTATAATTTTGTCTATTTTGTGTTTATCCTTGAATAAACAGGTCAGTTTCTTGTTACCAACCATTGTGTATTATTCAAACTCCCCTAATTCAGCTGGCTAGTTGTTATCAAGAGTACTAAACCCCTTTTCAACATGATTCTGACAACTAAGTAGGCTAAATAACTTTAAACTTTAAAACATGCTCGGATAGGCCAGTATCGGTCAGTATCGGTATCGGTCAGTATCGGTATCGGATCGGAAATGCAAAAACAATATCGGTATCGGATCGGAAGTGCAAAAAACTGGATCGGGACATCCCTACTTTCTACATCACCAAAATTAATAATGGATGTTGCTGTATGTAATCTGACCCAGCAGATTTGGTCACATTTTCAGACCCATAAACAATTCATAAGAGAACCAAACTTCATGAATGTTTTTTGTGACCAACAAGTATGTGCTCCAATCACTCTATCACAAAAAAATAAGAGTTGTAGAAATTATTGGAAACTCATGACATTATGTCCTTCACAAGTGTATGTAAACTTTTGACCACGACTGTAACTGCTTGTTGTCAACTCTGACTTCTCCAGTCCGTCACTCAAATATGTCCGTGTGCAACATAATTTCGTAGCTGTAACTTTGGAGAAGCAGCCCGTAGGAGACACCTACAAAAGTCTGCTTCCCAAGGTAAATCCTGAACAATATTATACATTATTTCATAAAACTGTTGTAGTTATTTGTAGTACATGCTATTGTAATTAGGGATGTCCCGATCCGATATTTGGATCGGAACGGCCGCCGATAATTGCAAAAAAATGCGTATCGGCAAAGCATGGGAAAATGCCGATCCAGATCCTGTTTTAAAAAAACTCCGGTCCGCGTTTTCCAACGCACCGATTTAAATAATACATTCCACTTTTCTGCTGCACCCTAATTTCCGTTCCGCATTTTCCAGCACAACACATCCACACGTCTGTGGATTCTCACGCAGTTGCTTTTAGCTGCTGGCATTACACGACAGGCTCTTCTCACTCTTTCCTGTCTCTCCTTCTCACAGACAGCAAGCGCACCTTCTTACACACGTCACATACTGTCACGACACACGTCACGTCATACGTCACATACGTATACGCCCTCTCCCAGCAGAGAGGTAGCAGCATGGCTAACGTTAGCTGTGGTGCTAGCGCAGCCGTGCGCGCCTGTGCAATTACTATGGCGTCACATTAGTGCCAAAAATCCGAGCGCATAAAAACTGTTATCGCGCGCTGATTCTCCACTTCGTGCGCGCGCGCTACACCCTTTTGCGTGCGCGTGGTGCCTTTTTGCGCGCGCGCGGTGCCTTTCTGCGCGCGCGCCGTCTCTGTCTGTGCCCTGTCATGTTCCGTTTTGGCACTTTGGGGGCGGGTATGCTTAGACGGCCCCTTCTTTCTGATTGGTCAGGGGAAAAATGCTCAGAACCAATCAGAAGTATAGCAGGGCGGGTCATCGTCAATATGTATCAAGATTTACGGAGGAAGAAGGGGATAAAAAAATGTCGCGCGCTGATGAAGGTTATTTCATACCACATAAACACAATACAGGGTAATACAAAATGTGACCCAAATAAATAAAAAGACAACAAACACCATAATCACATCTTTCAGCCAGAACTGGTCCACCAGCAATAACATCCAACCATAACATTATTTTATAATTTCACTTCTTCTTGAACATTTGTTTTCTAATTTATGGAATTTCTTTTGATTAAGCCATAAAAGTAATGAAATATTTGAATTTTGTTTTTAAAATGTTAAAAATAGCCTTTTAATAATGTATTCTGAAACAGTTTAAAATAATCAGAGAACTGACTAACACTGACCCTACACAACTATGTTGCACAATTAAGTCTTTTTTTTTTAAAGCGAAAGAGGTAATTTCAACAGGTACAGCATCCTATGTCATATCTACATGTAATAAGATTTGTAACAAGGCAAACCGTTTGTAAATTGGTCGAAAAACGAGCACGTTATGGTAATGTAATTAGTACATGTACCATTGACATCAATGTAATGATTGAGGCTAGCTGTCCGAGGTAAGATGGCTACAACGTTGCTACGCTGGAGAATGATTGGTCATATGAAAAATGTTCAGAGCCAATCAGAAAGGAGTGGCCGTCTAAGCATACCCGCCCCCAAAGTGCCAAAAAGAAACATGACAGCGCGAGGAGAGATGCCAGGAGTACACAGAGAGCGCACAGACCGAGACGGCGCGCGCGCAGAAAGGCACCACGCGCGCGCAAAAGGGTGTCGCGCGCGCACGAAGTGGGGAATCAGCGCGCGATAACAGTTTTTATGCGCTTGGATTTTTGGCATTAATGTGACGCCATAAATTGCGCACTGCTCAAACGTCCTCTGCGCACGGCAAATCTATGCCACGCACAAAATCAAATAAAAAAATAAGCGCATAACAATTTTCGACACACGGACACGACAGAGAAAACAGTTTTCGTCATCATTGTTCAAATATTGTAACGTCTGTCGAGACGCTATCTCCATTCGGTGCCACACGTCCACACCATCAAAATGCTGAGGCAAACATTTCCAGATAAACACCGTATGAAAAAAATAGTGATTTTTTTAGTTGTGATTTCCTTCTCTGCATGAAAGTTTAAAAGTAGCACATATTAATGCAGTATGAAGAAGAATGTTTTAATGTAGACACATAGAATCATCATACTGCTGTGATTATATGCATCAAGTGTTCATTCAAGGCTAAGGCAAAATATCAAAATATATATTGTGTATCGCAATATGGCCTTAAAATATCGCAATATTAAAAAAAGGCCATATCGCCCAGCCCTAGTTCAATGATGCCATTTCTGTTTGTCATGTATAATTTTGTCTATTTTGTGTTTATCCTTGAATAAACAGGTCAGTTTCTTGTTACCAACCATTGTGTATTATTCAAACTCCCCTAATTCAGCTGACTAGTTGTTATCAAGAGTACTAAAACCCTTTTCAACATGATTCTGACAACTAAGTAGGCTAAATAACTTTAAACTTTAATACATGCTCGGATAGGCCAGTATCGGTCAGTATCGAATCGGAAATGCAAAAACAATATCGGTATCGGATCGGAAGTGCAAAAAACTGGATCGGGACATCCCTACTTTCTACATCACCAAAATTAATAATGGATGTTGCTGTATGTAATCTGACCCAGCAGATTTGGTCACATTTTCAGACCCATAAACAATTCATAAGAGAACCAAACTTCATGAATGTTTTTTGTGACCAACAAGTATGTGCTCCAATCACTCTATCACAAAAAAATAAGAGTTGTAGAAATTATTGGAAACTCATGACATTATGTCCTTCACAAGTGTATGTAAACTTTTGACCACGACTGTAACTGCTTGTTGTCAACTCTGACTTCTCCAGTCCGTCACTCAAATATGTCCGTGTGCAACATAATTTCGTAGCTGTAACTTTGGAGAAGCTGCCCGTAAGAGACACCTACAAAAGTCTGCTTCCCAAGGTAAATCCTGAACAATATTATACATTATTTCATAAAACTGTTGTAGTTATTTGTAGTACATGCTATTGTAATGTTTTTGTTTAAAACATTTGACTGATTTTCAGACATATACAATTGACATAAGCTGTTAAACACACATCAAATGCTGTTCCCCCCCCCCACCCACTAACACATAAAAAAATACATAAAATAAAAATTAAATAATCCATCCATCCATTTTCTACCGCTTATTCCCTTTGGGGTCGCGGGGGGCACTGGAGCCTATCTCAGCTACAATCGGGCGGAAGGCGGGGTACACCCTGGACAAGTCGCCACCTCATCGCAGGGCCAACACAGATAGACAGACAACATTCACACTCACATTCACACACTAGGGCCAATTTAGTGTTGCCAATCAACTTATCCCCAGGTGCATGCCTTTGGAGGTGGGTGGAAGCCGGAGTACCCGGAGGGAACCCACGCAGTCACGGGGAGGACATGCAAACTCCACACAGAAAGATCCCGAGCCCGGGATTGAACCCAGGACTACTCAGGACCTTCGTATTGTGAGGCAGATGCACTAACCCCTCTTCCACCGTGAAGCCCAAATTAAATAATATTATTCATAATAATAAAGTAAAAAACCACAGACAGATGTCAACATAAAACCACAGTGAACCTGCATTCCTGAACCGCCTTACAATGATATGGCAACCCACAAGCGGAACGAAAGGCTCATCAACCACCCACATTTCGATTTGTTGACACACTGTGTCAACAAACCAAGCTCAACCATACAGTGCATAAACAGATTGTTTTCAGTTTATCGGTTATGTACGCATATATACATTCTCAATTGGATCGCATACAGGGATGTATTTTAATGTGCACGCCACAGCCTAATTATCAGACAAAATCTAATAGTTCCACTGGACCACAGCTATAGCTAGACCAAGCCATTCCATTTGCGCGATAACAAGGGTTGGCTCGTTGGATAAATGCTACAGGTCATTGAATATTGATCAGCAATCATGAGGCTTTATTGGCTTCTCGCCGTTATATTATATTTGAACAAAGGTTGCCCTAAAGTTTTATCGTTGAGCGCCACAGTCCGAGAGGCTGCAGTAGGTTACTGTAAATTCAAATCAATCAGAATCCAGTCAATTTTAGTTTAACACAATACGGCAGGGCTATTCAACTGGCGACTCTAGAGCCAAATCCAAATCCATGACACCACATTTGGTCCCGTGCTCAGTTCAAAACATGGGTTTTTAAAACTTTTTTTTTTTTTTGCATAAAAAAACAAACAAACTCATTTTAGGTCCAACATAGGCATCTTATTAAATTCAATTTTGAGTCGAATACAGTAGTGCCTCAACTTTTGAGCCGATTTAGATCAATGACGGAGCACTTAACTCAAAACACTTGTATCTCAAACCAATGTTTCCAATTTAAATGAATTTAAATCAGTTTAACTTGTGCTCCGTGCCCCCCAAAACATCACAATTTTAACATCTAACATGCCTTTTTTTTTTTAAATACCAAAAACGTTTAGACATGATATATTGTATAAAAACAGTACAACATAATGTATTACAAACAACTACAGTAGTTTTATGAAGTAATGTAATGGACCTCATAGAGCAAACTCTGAGGGCAGTGATTCTTGAACTGTGGTATACCAAAGAATGACTTAAAGTGCAGATTATTAAATTCATATTATATTTTATTTTCATAATTATTCAAACAAGTGTTACTGTTGAAATAGTGTAATGATACAGTGGCCAAACAAACATAATTAAATAAGACCTCGGCCATGTTTTTAATGAATACTTAGGCATACTATGCTACTGTATTTTAATGTAGGTCACGATGGTGGTACTTGGAGAGCAAAGACTTTTTTGAGGTGGTCCTTGGTGAAAAAAGTTTGAGAACCACTGTTCTAGGGTATCCTCTTACAGCTGCTTCTCCATCAAACACAGTCTCCATATTTTCCGAGATAAATGTCCGACGTTTAGATATTACTTTATCATTCTTGGCTGGTATTATAGATTCATTCAGCTTCAATATAGTGCAGTTAAGCAGTGATTTGCTCAAATTGCTTTTTGAGGATTTATTTCTTTAATTCAATGAATAGTGTCCGCTTCTGCTTGTCAGCACAGTTATTCACATTCACCATCTTCCTTCCCATTCTTGGAAAAACAATGTTGTGTCAATCTCTAGTTTTAAGCAAACGCTAGTGAGTAAGGCCAGATGTTTTGGGGGGATTTATGGACTTCACCGTGGCATTTGCTATGCCAACTAATGGCAGGGATGTTTGTAACTCAAATTTGTTTTGCAACTTAAAGCATAGCAATTAGCCGAAAGAGACAGCTCTTAACTTAAAAACACTCTTAAGTTGAGGAAACACTGTAGTATACAATCTTGCATAGGACCTCAGTCAAGCCTGGGGCAGCCCTCGCCAGCATCTAATGCAGTTGTAATTAGCATAATAAGGCTATTTTTTTCCCTAAAATGTGTATCTCTTGACAAAAAATATCTATTAAAGAACATACTGGCTCTCAAAATATGAATTATAGGGAGAAGGTTTTTTTCTGGAAATGTGGCTCCAAGAACACGGTGGAAGAGGGGTTAGTGCGTCTGCCTCACAATACGAAGGTCCTGAGTAGTCGTGAGTTCAATCCCGGAGTCGGGATCTTTCTGTGTGGAGTTTGCATGTTCTCCCCGTGACTGCGTGGGTTCCCTCCGGGTACTCTGGCTTCCTCCCACCTCCAAAAACATGCACCTGGGGATAGGTTGATTGGCAACACTAAATTGGCCCTAGGGTGTGAATGTGAGTGTGAATGTTGTCTGTCTATCTGTGTTGGCCCTGCGATGAGGTGGCGACTTGTCCAGGGTGTACCCTGCTTTCCGCCCGATTGTAGCTGAGATAGGCTCCAGCGCCCCCCCGCGACCCCGTAGGGAATAAACGGTAGAAAATGAATGGATGGGCATCCCGCAACGCAGCCTGCATTGTGGGATAGGTTATGTCCAGTGCATCTTGCAGGACTATTCCAGTAAAAATAGTGCCATTAAATAAGTCCCGCATGAAGTCATTTGTGTGCATACTGTGAGTCTTCCTGTGAATATGATGGAAATATCACAGGGATGTGTTAGCGATTACAACCTGTAATGTCATGTCTATACATCTTTAGGACCTGACATGCAGAGACTCAAGAAGGGAGAGAGCGAGGGGGGGAGAGAGAGCTACAAAAGGAGGGTGAAGGGATGCAGGAGAGCAGAGAGGACCAGTGGGCTCTCCTCACATCATGCCCTAAGAAGAACCCCAGTGGATAGAAATATGTCTATGTGTTTGGCTTCACTGTGAGGACGTTTGAGAAGATTACTCTGTGCCAACTCTCTGGATGTCAGGATTAAGACTAGCATGTGGACTTTTTTTTCTTCTTTTTGAACGGATACACACCCCTTCTTCGTCTTCTTTACATGGCTCTAAAGATGCTATAGTGGAATACAATACGCGTAGGCGATATTTACAGCCCGCATGGCTTTACCGAACTCACCGGGGGCTCCCGGAAGCGGCAAGCCGGACCCCGGCGTCATCGACCTGGGGACCATCTTCGTTGACTCCGACATCATTTTTGGATTTACCAGTCACCTACTGAAGAGGAAAACAAGGGTGAGAAAACGCCGAATGTGTGACGATATTGCATGTATTTAAGGAACAACGTCACTTTTTTTTATTATCAGCAATCTTACCTCTTTAGGGCTCGTTTTTCTTACTTTTCCACTAAGTCATGGCGGATAATTGTCGTTAGCGTAACAAGTAACATGGGTATAACTTCCGGTAGACTGAAACAGGTGCGAGCCACTCAACCACGCCCATATTAAAATAGATAAAATATTAACAAATACATGTTTTATTTTTCGGCGTGTCAAATAAATATATAAAAGCACTCTTAGTTAAAAAAAACCCTGTCTATATATGGTTGTCTTTTTTTGTTGGGTGCGGGGAGGGGGGGGGTCATGCGAGTGCACGAGGTGCGCGAGGCCACAGTCGCCGAAGTCATGAAATATTAAAAAGTTTACCAATTAAATATTTACCCGCTGAAAGAAAAAGAAAAAATATATATATATATTTACCCGCTGCCATCCGGCTAAAGTGGGTGTCATGCGATGTTCTGCCAGATGGTGGCGCCAGAGTAGCGTGAAATGTCCAATGTGCGTTGAGCCCCTGAAATGTATTCAACACTGGCATAAAGTGCCAGAGTGTCCCGCAAAAGTACATATTTGGGCGATAAAAACCTGGCAAAATTTAGTATGAAAATAACATTCACAGGTGTATGAGGTATAAAAACTCCATGCAACTATAGTTTGTAATCTGACAGTGTTTATTCAACATTACCAAACATTACGAAAAAAAAAAAAAAAGACTCGGCAGAAATCGTTATTTTCTTCCAATACTGAGCTCATCTTGCAGAGGATACTTTTAGCCCTCCCATCCCATCGCAATAACACCGCCTCCTGGCACCGAAGGTCCCCCCACTTGTAAACTCGCGTGTGGGACATGCTGACACCATCACGGATGACAGCTCACCCTCCACTCACCCCAGCAGTCGTTAACAACCTTCCCCTTGGCTCGTTATAAGTCGTGCACTTGCAGGGAACAATGAATGCATCTGCGGGCGACAACCCAGCTCCTGACTTATGGGGGGTTGAAAGCAGTGTAAGTGTATATTTGTGTTTCAAACATGTTGTCAAGATGCTGCACACACTTGCATGCGTGACGTTTGACCTGACAGGTGGCCTCACCAAATCTCATCTCATGTTTTGCCGCTGAAGGTGCAGGGATGTCCGCCCGGAGAGTCTCCCGCCGCCCCCAGGAAGAGACTCCTCTCCGCGGAGGACGCTCGCTGCAGCAGCCGGCCTCCCCCCGACGGCGCCGGGTCGGTTTCAGTGGCAGAGACGCAGGAGAAGGGAGGCTTTTGTCACAGTTGTCAGAAGAAAGTGTCTGAGCTGAGGAAGCTGGCGTTGGCTCTGGCAGACCAAAACTCATTAAAGGTAGGTCTTGTGTCAAATATCTGACTGGGATACAACACTTAATGTTTATTAAAAGGTACAAACACGACTATTTGACTCCAGAGTAACAATGTGCACATGTGCATGTATGTTCACAACATAGTTTAGCACCCCCATTTAGGGGTTTTAACCTTTAACGTTTCAGGGAGCGTACTATGGAGCTATCTTCTAATAGTGTATTGTTGCATGAAAGACTGTGTCCACATCCATTGTAATTATGGTGATTGCATGCAATTATAGAGCACGTTGTTGTCTAGCTGCAAACTTGTAAAAGTGCAGGAGGACATGAAGAAAAGTCAAAATTAATAAGTGGAAACTTTTTTCATGGGACCGGAGCAAATATTACACTTTTACTTAAATATTGTACAGATTTGCATTTTTATATTTAAATGTTACTCTACTTTTGCAGGGGATGAGAGGGCATTTAAACTGTTCTAGGAGTGCCCTAATGATACCTTGGTAAACTTGTTTTCGGCCACATTGCAGTTATGGCTGTTCTCAGAGGGCCGCTTGTTATAGTGAATCTATATTAAAGTTAAAGTTAAAAGTACCACTGGTAGTCAAACACACACTAGGTGTGGTGAAATTACCCTCTGCATTTGACCCATCCCCTTGTTCCACCCCCTGGGAGGTGAGGGGAGCAGTGAGCAGCAGCGGTGGCCGCGCTCGGGAATCATTTTGGTGATTTAATCCCCAATCCCAACCCTTGATGCTGAGTGCCAAGCAGGGAGGTAATGGGTACCATTTTTATAGTCTATGGTATGACTCGGCCGGGGTTTGAACTCATGACCTACCGATTTCAGTGCGGACACTCTAACCACAAGGCCACTGAGCAAGTTTATATGTATAAATATATTATATATATATAAAATATACATACATATATATATATATATATATATGAATTATTATGTATAATCGCTTCATTATGTACTTATTACAAAATTCCCTTCTGTAATCGATTTGATTATTTCATATTTTACGTACTTGCTTTTGAAATCATAAGTATTTTATTCTCACAAAAAATGTTTGAATGTACGTTAATAATACAGGGGTGTCCCAACTTTTTTCAACAAGGGCCATTTACTAAAAAGTCATATATGCGGGGGCCATTTTCATATCATTTTGTTTTGTAAAAAAAAAAGCCAAAAACAGATGTTACATATAAGGCAAAACCTAGTGTCAGCTTTGTTAAAAGTTAAAGTACTACTGATAGTCACTCACACACTAGGTGTGGTGAAATTACCCTCTGCATTTGACTTGTTCCACCCCCTGGGAGGTGAGGGGAGCAGTGAGCAGCAGCGGTGGACGTGGTTGGGAATCATTTTGGTGATTTAACCCCCAATTCCAACCCTTGATGCTGAGTGCCAAGCAGGGAGGTAATGGGTCCCATTTTTATAGTCTTTGGTATGACCCGGCCAGGGTTTGAACTCACGACCTACCAATCTCAGGGCGGACACTCTAACAAGTTTTTTATTCTCACAAAAAAATGTTTGGAAAGTCCATTAATAATACAGGGGTGTTCCAACTTTTTTCAGTGCCATTTACTAAAAAGTAAAATATGCGGGGGCCATTTTCATATAATTTTGTTTTGTAAAAAAAGATAAGCCAAAAACAGACATTACATATATGTAAAGGCAAAACCTTGTGTCAGCTTTGTGTGACAAAGTGTACTATTAATAATTATTACAGAGGTAAAAACACAACAACAGTAAAACTGTGAACAAAAGAGTAAAAAGATGTAATGTTATGAGAAAAAGCTGACATTTATAATGAATAATGAATTATATTTATGAATGAATTATATTTATATAGCACTTTTCTCTAGTGACTCAATGCGCTTTACATAGTGAAACGCAATATCTAAGTTACATTTAAACCAGTGTGGGTGGCACTGGGAGCAGGTGGGTAAAGTGTCTTGCCCAAGGACACAACGGCAGTGACTAGTATGGCGGAAGCGGGGATTGAACCTGCAACCCTCAAGTTGCTGGCATGGCCGCTCTACCAACCGAGCTATACCGCCCCAATAATAATACTTTGTAACTCATAACAAAAAGCTAACCCTAAGTTTTGTCTTTAAATACTAGATGTATAATGTCTGTTTTTATCTTCTTTTTTTTTGTTTAACAAAATTTAAAAAAATCAAAATGGCCCCCATATACTTTGGACTTATTAGTATGCAACCCTTGGTGGAAAAAGTTTGTACACCACTGAATTATTTTGAGCTTTTTCTCATTACATCAGAAATTGTGTTTTTTAATACATGTTTTACCGTTGTTTTTTTTTAATACAATAATATTTTGCGGGCCAACAAAACTCGAGCTCCGGGCCACACTTCGGACATTCCTGTGTTGATATAATGTTTTTGCATGTTCAGATAGTTCTCAAGTTTAAAAGACATGCAATTGTATGCAGTACATGCAATTTTTTCTGTCAAAATTGAAAGAACCAATACATTTAGTAAGAAGGTTGAAGTGCTTTATTGACACACATTATTTACAGACTTTTGCGGGCCTCATAACCCAATGTGGCGGACCAGATCTGCCCCTGAGCCTTGAGTTGGACATTAGTACCGTATTTTTCGGAGTATAAGTCGCACCGGAGTATAAGTCGCACCTGCCGAAAATGCATAATAAAAAAAAAAAACATATGTAAGTCGCACTGGAGCCCGGCCAAACTATGAAAAAAAACTGCGACTTATAGTCCGAAAAAGACGGTACTTTATTAAGTTGCCGTCACCTGTTGCACATTTACACAAATAACCAAATAATAATCAGATGGTTCTCATTATTTGTTTGAGTCATGCAAGCTCATAATATTTAATCTCCGCCTAGCTGCTATTAACCCTCATATTTACACATGGTTGAATTAAACCCACCCGACAATTAGTAAGCGAAAATGCACGGAAAGCTCTCAACATCTGCTGGAAATCTTGTTTATTGCTGTGCTTACTTAAACAAACTGGCATTGAATATCAAATTGTGGAGGGGTATGTATACTTTGAAATTGGGTCATTGTTTGGTCAAACAATGCTTATCTCTTTATTTTGCTGTTGGGTGTAAAGGAAGGGGGCGGGGGTGATTGGATTGAATTAAGGTAGCCTCAGACTTTGTAGACTGAGAAGGAAGTGGAGTCCCAGTCGACCTTCACTGTGCATTTAAAGTGTTCCTGTATGGCTGCTGGTACAGTTCCCACCACTGTTAAATATAGGCGCTGAGACGACTGTTGTTGTGGCGGGCTGCGATTGCCACTCCCCGCCCCCGGCCTGGTCCTGCCTTTTGTTGTTCCATTTTTAGCAAGGGAGTCTAAAAAGTCAGATTGGATTACAGCTCTTTAAGGTTCTCCCCCTAAATCCCGTTGCAGTTGATGGTCAGACAGAGGCAGGTAGACAAGGGACAAGGGGCACCTGGGCTCGGAGTTCCAGACATCTGTATGTGTGGTCTCTGCTTGGCAGCATATCAGATCCATATTCAGGTATCAGGTAAAAAGAACACATTACGCTTCCCCTTGAGTGCTATTATCTCCCATGGGAACGGACCGCCCCTTTCAGCACGGGACTTTTCAACGGTGCTTTGTTGTTTTCACCAGGTGCTCTGTCTGCTAGAAGATCACTATTTTGCACTTGTTGATGGCTAAATTGGGCCTTAATTTCGGGGTGGCAAACAGTGTACTTTAATTTTAGTAGGGTCATGACATGGGTCAATGCATAATAAAGCCATTGTCTTTGTGAGTCTGAGCTGTGCACCTGTGGCCCTTACATTGAGGACCACGTTGTGGAAAATTGCTTCCTCAAGTCATAGAAGGGGCGACTCTTCCTGCATTTGCAATGGGACTACCTGCTTAAGTTGGTCAATGTTGTGTCTGCAGTTTGCATGGCTAAACGAGAGCGTAGATTGTTTACTTGAGGTCCTCCCTCTTCATCCGCCGGCGGTCTCCTTTTTGTATGAAGGAAGTGGGCTTGGTCCGCAGACACAACCTCCCCCAACCTAGTTCCAGACTTATTGTTTGAATACAGTGGTGCAGATTAGGTGAAAATTCAGAGTGTTTGTTCCGTAATTCATAAAGTCAGAAAAGCAGTGTGCTCCTTCGGTGTCGTCTTTTTCCTTGAGGAAGAACCCGCATAAATAATTTCACCCTAAAAAATTAACTGGAACGTTTAAAACTTTTGGATTAAAGTTGTAACGTTTCATTTAATGAGAAGAACACCAGTTGCCTCAATTTCAAAGCTTGGATTGCAATGTTCTTAAAGTGGACCGATGATGATTTTGATCTACATTTAAAACACTTCCTTGTTCTCCAGATAATATGTATTGTATAAGTTTGGTGCAAAATTTGTGTAAATCTTTTAAGAGTCTGTCTGCAAGATATTTGATTCAGGATGCCTTCCCAGATTGCAAATGAAACTACGCCCCACACCCTCCAAAAGCATCATAATTAGTCTTTTAAAAATGTACACTGTTAGATATATACAAACCCCGTTTCCATATGAGTTGGGAAATTGTGTTAGATGTAAATATAAACGGAATACAATGATTTGCAAATCATTCTCAACCCATATTCAGTTGAATATGCTACAAAGAACATATTTGATGTTCAAACTGATATACTTTTTTTTTTTTTTGCAAATAATCATTAACTTTAGAATTTGATGCCAGCAACACGTGACAAAGAAGTTGGGAAAGGTGGCAATAAATACTGATAAAGTTGAGGAATGCTCATCAAACACTTATTTGGAACATCCCACAGGTGAACAGCCAAATTGGGAACAGGTGGGTGCCATGATTGGGTATAAAAGTAGATTCATTCATTCACAAACAAGGATGGGGCGAGGGTCACCACTTTGTCAACAAATGCGTGAGCAAATTGTTAAACAGTTTAAGAAAAACCTCTCTTAACCAGCTATTGCAAGGAATTTAGGGATTTCACCATCTACGGTCTGTAATATCATCAAAGGGTTCAGAGAATCTGGAGAAATCACTGCACGCAAGCAGCTAAGCCTGTGACCTTCGATCCCTCAGGCTGTACTGCATCAACAAGCGATATCAGTGTGTAAATGATATCACCACATGGGCTCAGGAACACTTCAGAAACCCACTGTCAGTAACTACAGTTGGTCGCTACATCTGTAAGTGCAAGTTAAAACTCTCCTATGCAAGGCGAAAACCGTTTATCAACAACACCCAGAAACGCCATTGTCTTCGCTGGGCCTGAGCTCATCTAAGATGGACTGATACAAAGTAGAAAAGTGTTCTGTGGTCTGACGAGACCACATTTCAAATAGTTTTTGGAAACTGTGGGCGTCGTGTCGTCCGGACCAAAGAGGGAAAGAACCATCCGGATTGTTATAGGCGCAAAGTTGAAAAGCCAGCATCTGTGATGGTATGGGGGTGTATTAGTGCCCAAGACATGGGTAACTTACACATCTGTGAAGGCGCCATTAATGCTGAAAGGTACATACAGGTTTTGGAGCAACATATGTTGCCATCCAAGCAACGTTACCATGGACGCCCCTGCTTATTTCAGCAAGACAATGCCAAGCCACGTGTTACATCAACATGGCTTCATAGTAAAAGAGTGCGGGTACTAGACTGGCCTGCCTGTAGTCCAGTCCATTGAAAATGTGTGGCGCATTATGAAGCCTAAAATACCACAACGGTGACCCCCGGACTGTTGAACAACTTAAACTGTACATCAAGCAAGAATGGGAAAGAATTCCACCTGAGAAGCTTAAAAAATGTGTCTCCTCAGTTCCCAAACATTTACTGAGTGTTGTTAAAAGGAAAGGCCATGTAACACAGTGGTGAACATGCCCTTTCCCAACTACTTTGGCACATGTTTTTTTTTTTTTTTTCTAATTTTGCCTATCGTTCACAATTCTTATGAGAAACAAGAATACAAAAGGTTTTTCGTTTTTTTTTTCATTTTGATTTGTAACAATCGGCTCGTTCTAGGTGGTTAGCAATGCAGTTAATGGATGCAATCCATTCTGCCTTCAAGTCTCTTTAAAAAATGCATCCAAAAACTGCCAACAATACTTAATTTACATTCCATGCCTGTATGATCCTGGGATTGGTGTGGCTCTGATGGGGCCGTGCCAGCAAGTTGAGGGTTGCAGGTTCGACTCCAGCTTCTGCCATCCTAATCATGGCCGTTGTGTCTTGGGCAAGACACTTCACCCAATTTGCTCCCAGTGGCACCTACACTGATCTGTGAATGAGCAGGACTCCCTTAAAAAAGAGATTCTTAATCTCAATGGGACTTTTCGGGGTAAATAAACACAATTAAAATAAATAATAATATTAACTGAGCTGTAGCGACATTGTTATTGTAAGAGCAAACACGGAGAAACTATTTTCCTAGCGTAGTAACACATCGCCTTGCGACGGCATGCTACAGCATGAGCCATAAGCTAGCTTCTGCATCAGCAGCTGAAGGATTTTTGAATTTGTAATGCACAACACAATGCGATAGGACACAATTTTGTATAGTATCTGTAAATTATTAGCCCACCTTTCACGTTTTGTTTGTACACAGCTGGCTTGTCAGTGTATGTACTGTAGTTGTAATAATACACATGGGGTACTGAATGTGTCATAATCAATATTATAGTGACTCATTCGATGGACAGTTGTGTGTTCGGTCCCGGGCACATTCTTTTCCGGTTTAGTGTGGGTCAGCACTCCATTTATGTCGGCATAGCTTAGCTCCAAGTTTCATATTTACAGCATCAAAGTTTCGTCAACTTCACTCTCTTGGCTTACGCCTGCTCCAATGCTTGCTTATGGAAACAGTAATAATAATAATAATAATACCTGGGATTTATATAGCGCTTTTCTAAGTACCCAAAGTCGCTTTACATGTAGAACTCATTATTCATTCACACCTGGTGGTGGTAAGCTACTTTCATAGCCACAGCTGCCCTGGGGTAGACTGACGGAAGCGTGGCTGCAATTTGCGCCAACGGCCCCTCCGACCACCACCTATCATTCATCATTCAATTCACCGGTGTGAGTTGCACCGGGGGCAAAGGGTGAAGTGTCCCGCCCAAGGACACAACGGCAGCGATTTTTGGATGGTAAGAGGCGGGGAGCGAACCTGCAACCCTCAGGTTTCTGGCACGGTTGCTCTACCCACTACGCCATGCCGCCCCAGTACTTCATCATCCGTATATTCAGCTTCAAAAAGATAAAGTTGTGAATCCTCATTTGTCCAAAAATAGTCATCTTTGTTGTCTGGCATGATTGCAACATATTTGTGTTTATTTCAGTAAGTAGGAACACACATTTGTTGCCGTAAGTCGGAAGTGCGTTTCTACGGAAACAGAAATAAATGCGCTGAGGGAATATGATCCAGTAATGCATAAAATCACCAAAATACAGTAAATGTTGTACATATTACATATTGTGAACGTTTCTCCTACTACATTATATATTTACTTGCCGTGTGTATACCTGTATAAAATGTTGATGGAGGGTTTTGAAGTTGTTTTAGAGGCTTTGAAGGCTACAATGGTGACTCCCATTAGCGCATATTGCAAGCGTTTTTTTTAATCATCTTCAAAATCCCAAAAAAAGACATGTGTGTTCTTGTTGCTCATAATGATTGAGAACAATAAGCAAAATTAAAAAAAAAAGTGGAAGTCCT
Source organism: Nerophis lumbriciformis (assembly GCF_033978685.3). Lineage (NCBI taxonomy): Eukaryota > Metazoa > Chordata > Actinopteri > Syngnathiformes > Syngnathidae > Nerophis > Nerophis lumbriciformis. Next base: position 36,330,334 of record NC_084555.2, read on the forward strand.
CTTCAAGACAGGATTCTCAAACTGTGGTACGTTTACCACTAGTGGTGTGCAGGCTCCATCTAGTGGTACACTAAAGAATCACTTGATTAAAGTACAGTGTTTTATTTTCCTATATACAAATACAGTGTTACTGTTCAAACTGTGTGTAATGTTACAGTGGCCAAAATATAAATATTAAATACAACTTCTGCCTTGTTTTGCATGAATACTTTGGCATACTACGCTACTGTATTTTAATGTTTGTCATTATGGTGGTACTTGGAAAGCCAAGTTTTTTCTGAGGCCGTACTTGGTGAAAAAAGTTTGAGAACCACTGCTTTAAGGGCAAAAACAAATTTAAATCAGAGCCAATAATAGTAAATTAAGTAAATATTTAGTTGATATTGTATTTTTCTCTGATCATAATTGTGATCAAAAATTTATTTATTCAAGGATCTTGAAAATTGGAAGTATCAACACTGCCCTTGTAATGACTACGTATTGGATTGAAACCCAGAAAGAATGCAGAATCAACACTTTTTTCATATTAAGAATAATTTAATTTAATTTAATTTAGGTCAACACTGGAATGATTTCAGAGGTATGCTTTGGTTGAAGACTAAATTGTACAACCTCAGATGTATTTAGCTTTAGTGGTGTATGAGTTGTGTGTACAAATACTGCAGTAACAATTCAGCATAAACTGGATCAAGGGGAAGACGACACATCTAATTTGTTTTGGACCTGTTCCCTCAGTTAATTACCTGCTACCAGTTGATAAGTACTGTACCTGGAGGGTTAAACTGAGAAATACAATGAATTATTTAATACAATGTTAATGTGAGGTTTCTAGGAATAGTTTTTTTTCATGCAGATGATTAAAAACATGCAGAAATGGTTGAGACAACCCCCTTAGACTAGGTCTAACAGAAATTCATCCACTTTATTTGCATAATTAAAACCTGTGGGCATTATTTCAATTGAGGGCAGCGGATTTTTTAATTGTAGACTGAGCTTATTGTGGCGGGACACGGTGGCCGGGAATTATGGAAAAAAACAACAGTGTGCTGTAAAAAAAACAAAAAAACTTCAAAGTGGCAAATTAACGCCTTGCCGTAATCCCAGACTCTACAGACAAGACCACGTGGTTGGCTTAAATCCTCGCATGCTAAATCTGCCTTTTTGGTTGTTCTGTTTATATGTGTGGCAGTGACATCATCCAGCTCATGCAATAAACACAACAGAGTGTCAGTGACTACAATAGGTGATTAGGCTCATGTGCAGCCAAGTCGCTTGGCGCTATTGTGACCAGCCCGGACTAATTCCCTGCCTGTGGCCACGCTGGAACATCTCCTGCATCACAGTGCTGACACTTGATATCCTCTTTTAGAGGATGCCTAGCCATAAGAAAGAGGACATTTAGAGAGACTAAAATGTTGAGTGAGTTCAATGAAGTGTGGAAGAAAGAAGCCTTGTGTTCTATAAGTGGCCATAGCATGTCTCTGTCTTTGGGCCGGTTGCCCGATACTATGTATCAAAAGTGACAGTTTCAAAACCACTTAAATTTTCCTACTGTCCGTATGGTATAAGTGTAAGTGAAAGTTAGAAATCCTTCAGGTTGCAAGTTGCTGCAGCGGCTATATCAGGACCTTTTATAAATAAAGTTGATTTGATTTGATTTGATCTTCCGCATGGAGGCTAATTTGTGTCTTTATTAGAAAAGCTTTTTTTGACACAGAAATTATGTCACTGATTTTTTTGCATTTGAACTTGGTGAACTGAATTTATTTTTATTTTGTATGTGCTGAATACAAAAATAACTACTAATTACATATAGCGTGTTTTCCGCGCTATAAGGCGCACCGGATTATAAGGCGCACCTTCAATGAATGGCATATTTCAAAACTTTGTTCATATATAAGGCGCACCGGATTATAAGGCGCACCTATACATCTATTAGATGGAGCTGCGCTAAAGGAAAAGTCAACAAAACAGTCAGATAGGGCAGTCAAACTTTATTAATAGATTACAAACCAGCGTTCTGACAACTCTGTTCACTCCCAAAATGAATAAACAGCTGATTTACTCGTGTTACGTAACTCAAATGTTAGTGCAATCACAATATAGTAACACTCAAAATAGTGCAGAGCAATAACAATAATTCAACGTTGCTCAAACGTTAATGTCACACAACACAACACACAAAATAAACATGTAAAGCTCACTTTATGAAGTTATTCGTCATTCACGAATCCCTCGAATTCTTCTTCTTCAGTGTCCGAATTAAACAGTTGAGCGAATACGGCATCCAATGTCATTAATGGAGTCAGTGTCGCTGCTCTTGTCTAGCAGTTCAGTGACAATTCATGCCTTCCTGAAAGCTCGGACCACAGTTGAGACTGAATCAGCCCAGGCATTTACGATCCACTGGCAGATAGTGGCGTATGTCGTCCGGCGCTGTCTCCGTCTTGGTGAACGTGTGTTCGCCTTCTGTCATCCACTGTTCCCAAGCAGTTAGCAGTCTAGCTTCGAATGCCCTGTTGACACCAATATCTAGCGACTGGAGTTCTTTTGTCAATCCACCCGGAATGACGGCGAGTATTGAATTAAGCGCGTAAACGTGTCTCTTAATGTGATGTTATGAGATAGCGAATATAACAACTACACTACCCAGCATGCAACGGGAGTGACGAGCATGCGTGGTAGCCCTGAGAAGCGTTGTTGTTTGTCGCCATGCCGGCAGTTAGAATGTGGTTATGAGCACGCTGTGAGTAAACGTTGAGAACTCAGCCAACACGCCTCGTCTGCATTATTTATTATTAGACAGACAACACACTTAATAGGAGCCATTTTGGGGACTCTACATAAACACACAAATGGAAATGAAACGTCATATCCCAGCATGCACCGCGCGCTTCTTCTTCTACGGGGGCGGGTGCTTACCTTGCTACCGTAGAAGAAGAAGCGCTTTTTCTACGGGGAAAAAAAGTTGGCGGCTGTTTACCGTGGTTGCGAGACCTAATCCTAATGAAAATGAATATTAATATCAATCCATATATAAGGCGCACCGGATTATAAGGCGCACTGTCAGCTTTTGAGAAAATTTGTGGTTTTTAGGTGCGCCTTATAGTGCGGAAAATACGGTACTGCAAAAGAAGGGACTCATAAATACTGCTGAAAAATAAAGTTATAAACAATTACGCAGTGCTAATATAAATAAATTTTAAATAATCAGTAATGAAAAATAACATATGTTTCCCAACTAAACTGTCAATACACTTGAAGTGCAAATAAAAATACAGCTCCACCACCTTAGTCATAATTTTTGTGCTTAAAAAAACTTCTCTATGACTCTAGCTCCGGACTTCTTCTGTTTGTTTGATATTGCCCTGACTGCCAAAAGTGGTGTAAAAGTGTATTACAACTGACTACTGCTGCCGCCCTGAGAAACAGATATTTTTTGGTGGCTTACTAGGGGGCGCTCGCAGCCCAACAAAGGGCCTACGGTTAAGAAACACTGCTTTAAACAGTGGAGGTTGCCGTGCATTAGTGAAAAAATCCCAAGATTCCGAACAAAAAGGATAAAAGCTGAGTACACTCACACTATAGTGACTGATACTAAAAACGTTATAACAGACCATCTCAAAAAACATAATGAAATGTTTTTGTTTTTTTACTAAATAAGACACTCAGAATGTACATGAAAATACAGAATGTGGGATTTACAATATTAAATAACAATAAAACACAGGATATTGAGAATATATGAACATTGCTCCTTTATTTCCCAGACCACCTCTTTGATCGACACCGTTTATAATCAGAATCAGAATCAGAAATACTTACTTAATCCCCGAGGGGAAATAAACATTTTCAGCACAATCCCATTCAAGATCAGACAAACATTACAGGAAGACAGAAAAAGGTCGCTGACGGGTCTGCCAACCTACGGCGCCCCTTACAAAAAAGGTGAGATACAGGTAAACAATGGGGGGGTGAGAAAATAAAACATCGGTCTAAGCCTGGGCTCCTGGAGAGGGGGTCCAGACTGAGGCCAAGGGAAAAAAACAACTCATAGCCATAGCACACATCCCTCTTACATCTGTGTAAGAGGGAAACATCACAAGACAGCCACTTCCACATACAGCTATGAATAAAAAGTAAAAGAAACATATACACTGTGGTCATCGTCTGCTGGGGTGGGGGGAGCATGGCCAGAGACAGGAGCAGACCCAACAAAGCAACCAAGAGAGCTGACTCCACTCTCGGCCGCTCACTAACTCGGCCAGTGTCCAGTCCGCATGGATGAGCAAGGATGCGTCTAAGGAGACTGAGGTGTCTGATACCTGCTCACTGTGAAGCTTGTCCGTCCCGCCGCTCAGTGCTAGCTCCGCAGCCCTGTCTCTTCATCGGCATCTCCTCCAGTCTCTCCAAACGGACTCTGGTGTGGCAGAGACCCAGCAGCTGGTCTCCATGGCCAAAAGGCTCCCGGGAAGCAGATCCAGAAGTCCCCAAAAAAGCACAGCAGAAGTCACTAAAGTGCCACCCCTAGTCACACAGTTCCAAAGGGTCTCCAACCAAAAGGCAAATATATATATATATATATATATATATATATATATATATATATATATATATATATATATATATATATATATATATATACATATATATATATACATATATATATATATATATATAATAACACATGAAAACAAGAGAGAAACACAAAAGGATGACACAAGAGCACAGAGCTCCTGCCAACAGCAGCCACTACAGCGGCGCCATCTTGGAAAAAACAAAAAAAACAAAACAAAAAAAAAGCAAGAAAGATGCAACAAACACAGCGACACATATACGCATAGGGTATAAAACATCCACGTAATTGATGTAATATCACTTTTCTGCAGACCTTTTTTTGTAGAAATCTGCCACCAATTGATACAGGCTTCTCAGGCTTGTTGTTCTGGAAACAAACCCCACCCATTTTGCACCATGCCTGGTCTGCATGGAGCTGTTGTGATGTACAGTAGTTCCTATGATTACCACAGTAAGCTGTATGTCACTCAAAAGTGAAGATTCAAACCATTTGAATAATTTCTATAGTTCGGAAACATCTACTGGGCCACATTGAACTCTTTTTTTTGTGTTGTATTAGGCCCAGGTAGCTGCCTTTTAATGCTGATTTGCAAGACCTGTGTCAGTGACTTCAGACTTGACACCTCATTGGCTGGTTTGATTGGCAGGATTGATTGCTTCAGTCTTAATTTACCAGAAGTGAGCCTTGCATTTTGAAGCAGCAAATTTTTCTTGTGCTGAATTTTTCAGCACAAATCTTTTTACACTGAATTTTTATACACCGAATTTCCAAACATTGATTTTTTAAACACTGAATTTTTAATCAAATGCATTGTGCTACCACATTTTTTTCCAGTGAAATAATCAGCTTAATTCGATGTAAAAAAAATTCAGTTCAGAAAATTGAAACGCAAAAAAATCAGTTTCAAACAAAAAGCTTTTGTAATAAAGACACACATTGTGACGCTGAGGTGGCATGGCAGCGGTGGTTGTGATGATCCCCAACGTGCAGAAGGCAGCAGGAGACAGCACGCTGTAGTGATGGGACCAAATGTGTCGAGGCTTCGAGGCGTGTTTCGAGTAATGGAGGTGGCGTTGCCGCGAAGCGCGTATCGAAGGCTTGCTTCATAAGGGTAGGAGCCGGAAATTATGACGTGTGAGGTGCCAAGTTGTACCATGTGAGCGCTTCTGGACGCGGTTCAGCATCGCTGCCCGCTTGTACCACGTGACTGTTTCGGAAAGCGGTTCAGATTTGCCGGGAGATTCGACAACTCATAAACTGCCCAAGCTCCAATGAAAATGTAAGCTTTTGAGATTGGTGGTAAGTTTGGAATATGGATAGATATTATTTTTTTAAATGCTGCTAGAATCAAAGAAGGACAACAAACTGAATCCACACGACAAACTTGTCCATTTAATAAATGTTAAATTGCCCCTTTGTATCTGCAACCTCATCAGAACTTTGGCAGCACAATGGATTGCACATTTGCCTTTTATTCTACAAGACGTGGGTTCGATTTTTGGCAACGTCAGTTCTCAAATGTGATTATTACTGTAAACATTACATTTGTTAAAGTAAAGCTTTCTGTATTCATTCTTCTTAACCAGCTACCAGAAATCAATAGGTGGATGACGGAGAAGTTTTGTCAAAAAAAAAAAAAAATTGCCCAAAACAAACAAAAAAAATTAACTAAATCTCCTCTGTTCTGTACATTAGTGTCCAAGTTACATTATATTGTCATCTTCCGCTTTATGCCATTTCCTCAAGGTGACAGAAAAAACATTATACAACCTGCCCTATTAATATGAGTCTACAATGTTGGCAAAATACAAACACACAATATATGTACATATATAACACAAAACATTTTACTATACTTTGATTTACCGAGCAACACCATTTTGTCAAACATCTAATGTGATTCATTGTCATTTCCATAAACCATAATAGACACAACAATTCAATGCATCACACGTTATGTGGTTAATATACAGCTGTTTGTAGTTATACATTTGACCAGCAGGTGGAGTCTTGTGCCGAAGCATGCATTGAAGCTTCAAGAAATTCTCAAACCAATTGGCTGTAGTGGTTCAATGCCTCATGAGGCTTCATCTGACCATCACTATCGTGCAGGTAAAAAAAGGTATTCAATCGAAGAACAAACAGAAGACGAGTGCAAGGAAGGCTATGCAATACAAAATGATAAGTGATAAATGGGTTATACTTGTATAGCGCTTTTCTACCTTCAAGGTACTCAAAGCGCTTTGACAGTATTTCCACATTCACACACTGATGGCGGGAGCTGCCATGCAAGGTGCTAACCAGCACCCATCAGGAGCAAGGGTGAAGTGTCTTGCCCAAGGACACAACAGACTTGACTAGGATGGTAGAAGGTGGGGATTGAACCCCAGTAACCAGCAACCCTCCGATTGCTGGCACGGCCACTCTACCAACTGCGCCACGCCGCCCCTAAAAAAAAACAACTAAACAGGCTATAACGTAAACTAACAGAATGCTGCAGGACGGCAAAGGTTTACCAACATGACGCATTCAGAAAAAAACAATGTTCCAACAACAGCCAGCAGCAACAGCTGAACTTAAATAGTCTTAATTGCAAACAGGGAACAGGTGTGCCAAACAAAGTCAAGGTGCTGCATAACCAAAGTGACAGGAAGTGCCACCAAAATAAAAGCACATGACAAGAATTCAGACACTAAACACAGAAAAACACCAGCAAACAAAATAAGACATGATCTAGTGTGGACAGGTTGTGACACAAATTAACCTTATACAGCTCTGCAGGCTCTATGATAGATGAAGAAGACCAGTTCCATAAACCTTTCCCTTCGTTTAAAATGAGTAAATGAGCTGTTTAGAAATATACAAAATACAGACTCCCACTGATTGATTGATTGATTGATTGAAACTTTTATTAGTAGATTGCACAGTACAGTACATATTCCGTGCAATTGACCACTAAATGGTAACACCCAAATAAGTTTTCAAACTTGTTTAAGTCGGGGTCCACGTTAATCAATTCTGGTACAAATAAATACAATCATCATAATACAGTCATCACACAAGTTAATCATCAGAGTATATACATTTAATTATTTACATTATTTGCAATCCGGGGGGTGGCATGTGGAGGGGGTTGGGGCGGGGGGTTAGGTTTGGTTGCTATCAGCACTTCAGTCATCAACAGTTATATCATCTGAGAAATGGGCATTGTAACAGTGTAGGTCTGACTTCGTAGGATATGTACAGCGAGCAGTGAACATAGTGAGCTCAGAAAGCACAAGAACAAGTATATACATTTAATTATTTACAATCCGGGGAGGTGGGATGTGGTGGAGGGAGGGGGTTAGGCTAGGGTTGTAGTTGACTGGAGGTGTTCTTTTAGTGCGGTTTTGAAGGAGGATAGAGATGCACTTTCTTTTACACTTGTTGGGAGTGCATTCCATATTGATGTGGCATATAAGGAGCATGAGTTAAGACCTTTGTTAGATCGGAATCTGGGTTTAACATGTTTTGTGGAGCTCCCCCTGGTGTTGTGGTTATGGTGGTCATTTACGTTATGGAAGTAGTTTGATATGTACTGTATTTTTCTGACTATAAGTCGCTTCGGAGTATAAGTCGCACCGGCCGAAAATGCATAATAAAGAAGGAAAAAAACATATATAATTCGCACTGGAGTATAAGTCGCATTTTTTGGGGAAATGTATTTGATAAAACCCAACACCAAGAATAGACATTTGAAAGGCAATTTAAAATAAATAAAGAATAGTGAACAACAGGCTGAATAAGTGTACGTTATATGACGCATAAATAACCAACTGAGAATGTGCCTGGTATGTTAACGTAACATATTATGGTAAGAGTCATTCAAATAACTATAACATATAGAACATGCTATACGTTTACCAAACAATCTGTCACTCCTAATCGCTAAATTCGATTAAATCTTACACGTCTAGTCTCTTACGTGAATGAGCTAAATAATATTATTTGATATTTTACGGTAATGTGTTAATAATTTCACACATAAGTCGCTCCTGAGTATAAGTCGCACCCCCGGCCAAACTATGAAAAAAACTGCGACTTATAGTCTGAAAAATGCTGTACTTCAGTATCAGGGAGGTGTAGCAAATTTTATAGACTAGGCTCAGTGCAAGTTGTTTTACTCTGTCCTCCACCCTGAGCCAGCCCACTTTGGAGAAGTGGGTAGGAGTGAGGTGTGATCTGGGGTGGAGGTCTAGAAGTAACCTGACTAGCTTGTTCTGGGATGTTTGGAGTCTAGATTTGAGGGTTTTGGAGGTGCTGGGGTACCAGGAGGTGCATGCATAATCGAAAAAGGGTTGAATGAGAGTTCCCGCTAGAGTCTTCATGGTGCTTTTGTTGACCAGAGAGGAGATTCTATAGAGAAATCTTGTTCGTTGGTTGACCTTTTTGATTACCTTGGTTGCCATTTTATCACAGGAAAGATTAGCCTCTAGAATGGAACCTAGGTAGGTGACCTCATCTTTCCTGGTGATAACAATGTCATAGTGAAGTCACTGACTTACTTAAGGTTGATGTGGCACCCAAATAGGATAGATTCCGTTTTATCTAAGTCTATTGATAGCTCATTGTCAGCGAGCCAGGTGAAAATTCTATAGAGTTCGGCACTGAGGATTTTTTCCACCTGTGACTTGTCCTTGCCGGATACCAGCAGGGCCGAGTCATCTGCAAACAGGAACAATTCACAGTCGCACGCTGATGACATGTCGTTTACGTATATTACGAACAGTAAAGGCCCTATTATACTGCCTGGGGGAACTCCACAGCTTACTGAGAGGGGGGGGGGACACGGTGCCGTTCACCTCTCCCACCTGTTTCCTCCCCTCCAAGTAAAATTGCATCCAGCTCGATGAGGTTTTATCAAATCCGATTGCTCTGAGCTTATCCAACAGTATAGCGTGGTTAACGGTGTCAAAGACCTTCTGAAGGTACAGCATGACCATGCCGCAGTATTTGCCCGCGTGCACCTCATGTTTGATGTGGTCGGTCAGATAGAGAAGGCATGTGTCAGTGGAGTGGTTAGTTCTGAAGCCGTTTTGGAATTTGTACATGAGTTTATTGGTGGCAAGGTAACTATCGACCTGTTCATAAACTATTTTTTCCATTACTTTCGAAATGGAACTGAGAATAGAAACAGGTCGGTAGTTGCCAGGTTCTAATTTGCTTCCTTTTTTAAAAAGGGGAGTTACTCTTGCTGTCTTGTAATCTTTTGGTACTTGGCCTTGTTTAATTGAGAGGTTTATTATATGTATGATTGGGGCAATGGTGGTGGCAGAGTCCCTGAGGAATCTGGAGGGGATATTGTCAAGGCCGGTGGCCTTGTTTAGGTGGAGCGCGCTCAATTTTTTGAGCACCTTTTCAGCTGAGACCATTTCTAATTTGAAATCGTTGTTGAATACTCCTAGCTTTCTGTTGTAGGCTTTAATGTGTTCTACACCAAAGCGACCAGAGTGGTGGGACAGCTTGTTTACTACAGTTGGGGCTATGCTGGTGAAAAGGTGTTAAGTCTGCTTGCTACCTCCAGTTTGTCTGTAATGAGGGAGTCACTCTCCTTGATGTTGATGTTGGTGAGTCTGGTTTTAAGTTTCTGACTGCAGCCAGGAAGCTGGTTGTTGAGGATTTTCCAGAGCTCACGTGGCTTATTTGTGTTTTCCTTTATTTTGTCGTTAATGTAATTTTTTTTTAAAGGATTTAGTCAGGTTGTTTGCCTTATTTCTTAATTTATTACATTGCTTTTTGAGTGTTGTAAGGAGTGATTTGAGGTTATTATTGGGTTGTTTAGCTACTTCGGTTTTGCACTTTTGAGATTCGGATTATTTTCTGTCTCTGTCTTTTATGGCAGCTAATAGGTCCGGATTCATCCATGGTTCAGAGCGGGCTTTGATCCTGACTGTTCTCACGGTAGCCATATCATTTAGTATTGCTAGGAACGCTGTTTTAAAGCGATCCCAAGCATCATCGACCAGGTTGCTCGTGAGCACAGGGGACCAGTCCCACTCACCTAGTTTTAGGTTGAAATGATCACTGGAGTATGTTTTAAGGGATCTGGATTGAGCTGTTATGTGGCCGTTGGCTTTGGGTTTAGCTATTTTGCGGGTGCAGAAGGTTAGATAGTGGTTGCTAAGACCACAGATCATGACCCCACTATTTTTTATGTTAGGCCGGTCTGATGTGAGAATGAGATCTATGGTTGATTGGGTGGAATCACACACCCTTGTGGGTAGTGTTATTAGCTGGATGAGACCGTGCAGATTACAAAGCTTGCTGTAAGATTTGAAGACAGGCGCATCTCTGCGTTGAATACCTGTGTTCAGATCTCCAGTTATACATTTCTCCACGTTGTCTACCTCAGCTAAACACTCCTCGAGAGCACCATAGAAATCACTCTGATTAGGGGGGTCTGTATACAGTCCCTATCAGTACCGGCTTAGCGTTTTTGAATTTGATTTCCGCCCACACAGATTCAAGGGCATCGTGGTTAAGATCAGTGCGAGTTATTTATATCCAGGTGAATATACATACAAACACCCCCACCATGCTTATTCCTGTCCTTTCTGATAACTGAGAAGTTTTCTATCTCTATCTCTGAGTCAGAACCATCCATCCATCCATTTTCTACCGCTTATTCCCTTCGGAGTCACGGGGGGCGCTGGAGCCTATCTCAGCTACAATCGGGCTGAAGGCGGTGTACACCCTGGACAAGTCGCCACCTCATCGCAGGGCCAACACAGATAGACAGACAACATTCACACTCACATTCACACAATGGGGCCAATTTAGTGTTGCCAATCAACCTATCCCCAGGTGCATGTCTTTGGAGGTGGGAGGAAACCGGAGTACCCGGAGGGAACCCACGCAGTCACGGGGAGAACATGCAAACTCCACACAGAGAGATCCCGAGGCTGGGATTGAACTCACGACTACTCAGGACCTTCGTATTGTGAGGCAGACGCACTAACCCTCTTCCACCGTGCTGCCTGAGTCAGAAACACTTTGATCTAATTTAGTTTCAGAGATACACAGGATTTTTACCTTGTTGTTATGGAACATTTGTCTGATTTGGTCGAGTTTGGTTCCAGCGAGGCTGTTCACATTAAGGTGGATAATGTGTAGCCATCTGGAACCAAAGAGAACATCAGAGTCCGCTGGGGAGAGATATTGTCCAGAAGATGGTGGGATGACCATGTTGGTTGTTGTTGCAGTGGAGTCCAATTCTCTGTTTGGAAGGAGAGGCTTGGGGGAGGGGGAGAGCGGCCCATTGTTCGTCTACCAGGTGATGGGGGATCCAGGTATGGGGGGGGGGGGGCACGTAGGGGTGGGGGCACGTAGGGGTGAAAGGGGGGCCTTGCTGGTTTTCGCGGGCTTTGGTGAGGCTGAGAACAACGACCAGGGTTCAACAAAAATCCCCTGAATCCTGTGTAGGCCGCGGGGGGTCCACGCGCCGTGGTGTTGTCCATCAGGGTCTGGGGGGAGGTTGCGAGGATTTCCGCTCTGCCGTCCTTACTGGTGTCGTCGACCACCATTTCGCCGTCCGCCGCCGAGCCGCTGTCCTCACCTGTGTCTGAGCTGTCTTCCTCCGCCGCCGGGCCGCCGACCACACCGATGATCGGGGTGATGTCCTCCGTCGTCCCGCCGTCCGCTGGAACGCAGGTGAGCTCGGGTGGTGATGAGCATGTGAGGGCTGGCGGAGGTGGAGAGCTAATGTTTTTAGCATAGCTCCGACGAGGTCCTGCAGCTAAGCTGGCTTCCTTGGCATCGTTAGCAACGGCGATGGGTGTTGATACGGCACTGCTAGACTTCGCCAGGCGAGACAACATTAACCGGGTGGTTACTGGTTCAGGGTTTAGTTCCGTGTCTCCTGAGAGTATTAGTAATAGTAAAATCGTTGATCTTCGGTCTATCCTTCCAGTCAGGGGATTGTTTCTTCTGTTCCGATCCGCTGTGAGGCGCGAGTGAATCACATTACCTCCGAAACTCGGGTGCTTCGCCGATGATTTACCGAGGAGGTAGAAATCACAGTGATCGTCCTTTTCGCGTTCTCGACTCTCATATTCCAGAGGGTATAGGATCTGTGGTGGTTTAAAATACAAATCCGTGATCCACAATAGAAAGAGGGAGGAAGTGTGGGATCATCCGAGCCTTTGTTTGGATTCCAGAGCAGGAGCGAAAAAAAATGCGTCTGCTCATCTCAGCGACCAGAAACTAACTGTAACTTACAGTGGAGGAAGAAGATTGTGAGCAGGCTAAACATGTTTGTGGACATGGCAACAAAAGAAAATAAACACATCAAACATGATGGCAGTGCCAGTAAGTTGAGGTACCATTGGATTCTGACATTTGCTTGGCCAGTGGTAACTGACCAGTGAAATGAAACCTTTGACCCCCCCACTTAAAAAAAACGGAAGTGAGGTGGACTGACTTTAGGTCATGTGGTTGCAACCAGCAATTGTTTCAATTAGCTCTATGCCTTAATGTGAACATTTCCCCCAAATGTCTCTACTCCTATGTCATAGACGGTACTAATGTAAGGGTTTTAGCTACACAAGAGTTAGGTGATTGCAGACACTGCAGGTCAATGATGAAGTCAGCAGTGTTTAACACCCTCTCATAAACTGAGCTTCATGAATATAAATGCACTGTTAGACCTGCCAGCTCTACCATCACGCTGATTCATTAACAGAGAACGTAGTATAGGGCTCTTATAGGTCTTACAAATGTGGATTAGGTGGAGCCAACACACAGAAACCCCAATTTAATCAGATTATTAGTTATATAAAAGAAACAACTACTAATAACAAATGCCAAGCGCTGCTGATGTATGCACAATGTCTCTAAAGCATTTGAGTGTGACTGCTGGAATTAATAAACCACAGGACCTTTTGTCTGCCTTTCATGCTGAATTCATAAAATATCTGAAGGCAAATGACTCACAGGAGACTCATTTGTATTTGTGTGTGATCGGTTTATGTTTTTGTTCCTGCTTGACCCTCCATCCAATTACAGTTAGTGAATCCTTCCATGTCTAACAAAGCAGTTTACATGTTTACGACTAAATGGATCAACCCCCATGTCACATGACTAAACTTCTCAGGTTGAAAAGTCCATAGCACCGCACAATCTTGTTTTGGTATGCAAAATCAGCACTGCCAATTTAACTCTGTGCGATAAGTTCAACAGTCACTACATTTCCATGCACTAAATTAGTCTGATTTCTCAAATAGTTTGTTTTTTTGTATCTTCGCACCTATGTGTGAAGTCCAAGTGTCTATGCACACTCTCTAAGGCGACTATTGGTCATATGCCATGTGCCTCCTGTACTTTGGGAGGCGTTATTTCATTTTAGTGCGGATAAATTAATTAATTTTCCGGTTGACCTATGACGTCACCATTATTAACTTTGGCAGCAGTTTTTAATTTAATTTTAGTCATAGTCTTGACTAAAATGTATTTTAGTTTTAGTCATATTTTAGTAATCTAAACTGATTTAGTTTTAGTCTAGTTTTAGTCGACTAAATTCCTCAACATTTTAGTCGATTAAAATTATAGTAAATTTCATAGACTAAAATATAAAGTATAAAGGACAACGCATCTTTGAAGTTGTATTAATACCACTTATATTAAAGTTATTTGAGTTACTGTACATAACATAGCATATACAGATGCATTTCAATAAATCTGAATATGGTGCATCACATTATTTCAGAATCAATTCAGTCTAAGAGAGTAATTACATTTTTCAGTTAATTTCCAAACGTGCATTGAAGAGAGAGTATTATGAAAATTGTTGAGCAGATCTGCTGCCATTATATTAAGCAAACGAGCTGGGTAGAGCGAGGTGCATTGCGGGGTTCAACGTATTCACTTCCTCTGAGCGGAGTGTAAAATGAAATTATGTACAGTACGTACACTTGTATTAAAATAATAGTATTTATTTAACAGGAAATAATGGAAATAGAAAATAAACATGTATTTGACACTCAAACGATACTATTGAGAATGTATCGAGAACTACTATAATTCAGTGTTACATTATTTACATACACAAAGTTGAATACATTAATTGTTGGCAATTTGGAGGGGATAAACTAGAAAAATCATATTTTCAAAGTTCAATAACATTTTAACTATTTTCTGTTCCATCAGTAAAATGTAATGTGTACATTTTATCATGAAGGTCTACCGTTTATTTAGACAATTACGACAACAAAAGTATACCGCTGACCTTTCGTTTGCTAAAAAAAAAAAAAAGAAAACACTCAATGCCAGTGTACAGTGCATGAAAATATGTGTGCATGGTTATGGTCATATGAAGAAACAAACTAGTTTTATTCTATATTGTGTATAACTGCACTGAGTGTGCATAATAATTGGCGTATTCTTGGCCACTGTCCCGTGTAAATACAGCAACCTGTTACGCTTGGGTGGCATGGTAATGCACGGATCGCTTCCCCAAGATGCAGACGGAACTCCGGAGGCAGAATGCAGGTAGAGAAATTATTTATTTTCCATAAATCAATCAGGAAAAGAAAAATAATGGAAACGCATGCCGATAGCACGGGAAGCTATGGTAAACTTAAGCACAGGAACAAGAATACGAAGCATGGGAAACAAACGTAATGTTGCATGAAGCAAACAAAACAGCCAGACCGAGTGTGACGAAAGGCAGGAATAAATAGCTTTCTGATTAGTGATCGAGAGCAGGTGAGCGTCCCCAACACTAATCAGAGGCAGGTGAAAATAATCAGCACCCAACCAACCAAGAAACACAAACCCGGAGGTGCTGAAACAGAACTGAGAGAGTCTTAAACTAAAACAAAACATGATCCGGCCAACGGATCATCACAACAACCAGTGTTATAAACTAATATATACTGTACATGTACAGGTAAAAGCCAGTAAATTAGAATATTTTGAAAAACTTGATTTATTTCAGTAATTGCATTCAAAAGGTGTAACTTGTACATTATATTTATTCATTGCACACAGACTGATGCATTCAAATGTTTATTTCATTTAATTTTGATGATTTGAAGTGGCAACAAATGAAAATCCAAAATTCCGTGTGTCACAAAATTAGAATATTACTTAAGGCTAATACAAAAAAGGGATTTTTAGAAATGTTGGCCAACTGAAAAGTATGAAAATGAAAAATATGAGCATGTACAATACTCAATACTTGGTTGGAGCTCCTTTTGCCTCAATTACTGCGTTAATGCGGCGTGGCATGGAGTCGATGAGTTTCTGGCACTGCTCAGGTGTTATGAGAGCCCAGGTTGCTCTGATAGTGGCCTTCAACTCTTCTGCGTTTTTGGGTCTGGCATTCTGCATTTTCCTTTTCACAATACCCCACAGATTTTCTATGGGGCTAAGGTCAGGGGAGTTGGCGGGCCAATTTAGAACAGAAATACCATGGTCCGTAAACCAGGCACGGGTAGATTTTGCGCTGTGTGCAGGCGCCAAGTCCTGTTGGAACTTGAAATCTCCATCTCCATAGAGCAGGTCAGCAGCAGGAAGCATGAAGTGCTCTAAAACTTGCTGGTAGACGGCTGCGTTGACCCTGGATCTCAGGAAACAGAGTGGACGACCCTGGATCTCAGGAAACAGAGTGGACCGACACCAGCAGATGACATGGCACCCCAAACCATCACTGATGGTGGAAACTTTACACTAGACTTCAGGCAACGTGGATCCTGTGCCTCTCCTGTCTTCCTCCAGACTCTGGGACCTCGATTTCCAAAGGAAATGCAAACCAAACCAACCCAAACCATCACTGATGGTTTGGGGTGCCATGTCATCTGCTGGTGTCGGTCCACTCTGTTTCCTGAGATCCAGGGTCAACGCAGCCGTCTACCAGCAAGTTTTAGAGCACTTCATGCTTCCTGCTGCTGACCTGCTCTATGGAGATGGAGATTTCAAGTTCCAACAGGACTTGGCGCCTGCACACAGCGCAAAATCTACCCGTGCCTGGTTTACGGACCATGGTATTTCTGTTCTAAATTGGCCCGCCAACTCCCTTGACCTTAGCCCCATAGAAAATCTGTGGGGTATTGTGAAAAGGAAGATGCAGAATGCCAGAAAATGACCCAAAAACGCAGAAGAGTTGAAGGCCACTATCAGAGCAACCTGGGCTCTCATAACACCTGAGCAGTGCCAGAAACTCATCGACTCCATGCCACGCCGCATTAACGCAGTAATTGAGGCAAAAGGAGCTCCAACCAAATATTGAGTATTGTACATGCTCATATTTTTCATTTTCATACTTTTCAGTTGGCCAACATTTCTAAAAATCCCTTTTTTGTATTAGCCTTAAGTAATATTCTAATTTTGTGACACACGGAATTTTGGATTTCATTTGTTGCCACTTCAAATCATCAAAATTAAATGAAATAAACATTTGAATGCATCAGTCTGTGTGCAATGAATAAATATAATGTACAAGTTACATTATATTATACATTTGTGGTGGGCTCTCCTATTTCTGGGGCTGAGGTTGCCGAGGTAGTTAAAAAGCTCCTCGGTGGCAAGGCCCCGGGGATGGATGAGATCCTTAAGGCTCTGGATGTTGTGGGGCTGTCTTGGTTGACAAGACTCTGCAACATCGCGTGGACATTGGGGGCGGTACCTCTGGATTGGCAGACCGGGGTGGTGGTTCCTCTCTTTAAGAAGGGGAACCGGAGGGTGTGTTCCAACTATCGTGGGATCACACTCCTCAGCCTTCCCGGTAAGGTCTATTCAGGTGTACTGGAGAGGAGGCTACGCCGGATAGTCGAACCTCGGATTCAGGAGGAACAGTGTGGTTTTCGTCCTGGTCGTGGAACTGTGGACCAGCTCTATACTCTCGGCAGGGTCCTTGAGGGTGCATGGGAGTTTGCCCAACCAGTCTACATGTGCTTTGTGGACTTGGAGAAGGCATTCGACCGTGTACCCCGGGAAGTCCTGTGGGGAGTGCTCAGAGAGTATGGGGTAACGGACTGTCTTATTGTGGCAGTTCGCTCCCTGTATAATCAGTGTCAGAGCTTGGTTCGCATTGCCGGCAGTAAGTCGGACACGTTTCCAGTGAGGGTTGGACTCCGCCAAGGCTGCCCTTTGTCACCGATTCTGTTCATAACCTTTATGGACAGAATTTCTAGGCGCAGTCAGGGCGTTGAGGGGATCTGGTTTGGTGGCTGCAGGATTAGGTCACTGCTATTTGCAGATGATGTGGTCCTGATGGCTTCCTCTGGCCAAGATCTTCAGCTCTCACTGGATCGGTTCGCAGCCGAGTGTGAAGCGACTGGGATGGGAATCAGCACCTCCAAGTCCGAGTCCATGGTTCTCTCCCGGAAAAGGGTGGAGTGCCATCTCCGGGTTGGGGAGGAGATCTTGCCCCAAGTGGAGGAGTTCAAGTACCTCGGAGTCTTGTTCACGAGTGGGGGAAGAGTGGATCGTGAGATCGACAGGCGGATCGGTGCGGCGTCTTCAGTAATGCGGACGCTGTATCGATCCGTTGTGGTGAAGAAGGAGCTGAGCCGGAAGGCAAAGCTCTCGATTTACCGGTCGATCTACGTTCCCATCCTCACCTATGGTCATGAGCTTTGGGTCATGACCGAAAGGACAAGATCACAGGTACAAGCGGCCGAAATGAGTTTCCTCCGCCGAGTGGCGGGGCTCTCCCTTAGAGATAGGGTGAGAAGCTCTGTCATTCGGGGGGAGCTCAAAGTAAAGCCGCTGCTCCTCCACATCGAGAGGAGCCAGATGAGGTGGTTCGGGCATCTGGTCAGGATGCCACCCGAACGCCTCCCTAGGAAGGTGTTTCGGGCACGTCCGACCGGTAGGAGGCCACGGGGAAGACCCAGGACACGCTGGGAAGACTATTTCTCCCGGCTGGCCTGGGAACGCCTCGGGATCCCCCGGGAGGAGCTGGACGAAGTGGCTGGGGAGAGGGAAGTCTGGGCTTCCCTGCTTAAGCTGCTGCCCCCGCGACCCGACCTCGGATAAGCGGAAGAAGATGGATGGATGGATGGGATGGCATTTGTTGCCACTTCAAATCATCAAAATTAAATGAAATAAACATTTGAATGCATCAGTCTGTGTGCAATGAATAAATATAATGTACAAGTTACACCTTTTGAATGCAATTACTGAAATAAATCCAGTTTTTCAAAATATTCTAATTTACTGGCTTTTACCTGTATATGTCTCACTAATATATACATGTATATGTCTCACATGGCTGTCTTTATTTGTGTGTTCGCTTGAAATATGACCAGTATGCTCTTTTGGGTTGTCGAAGTGTATTAATAGCTAAGCAGTGTGGCGAGGACATCATAAAGTGCAATGTTCAGGTATCTTGCTTATTGTATTGGCGGGTAAACATGTGGCGTCATGGTGTACTACAAAAGTTTTTTTTTTTAAGTAACCATTTTTCTCCTGATCTACCGTCTTTAATAGTAACAGTAATTCAGTACAGTATGAGTTATTTCGAAATATTAGCTTCAGCCTACTTACTGTTGGGTAGGCCGAATCTAATGTGGTTAGTCAGCAGATGGCGCTTCTAGTTGGTTGTATTTTTCCCGGAGAAAATGGAGCCACAAGGTTTACAAGTTGTTTTGTTGCTACTGCGGCAAAAGGGGAAGTGCGCCCATATGTCTTATTTTTTCTTTCTTCCCAGTGTAGAAGACATATTGTATTGATGTCTTGTATAGTGTCTTTTTTGGGTGAAAAATCCAAACTGTGATTAACTATTTTAGCCCACATACAGACAAAATTAAATATGATTGGATTTTGTCTGTCAATCTTTTCGTCTCGTTTTTATTCGTTGACTTAATTTATCAATTCATTTTGTTATTGTTTTAGTCAACGTGCTTTTGTTTTCATTTGTTATCGTCCTAATTTCGTCAAAGGAAAATAGGTTGTTGTCAATAACGAAGACAACAATTTTTAGTCAGCAAAATTAACACTGGACGTCCTACGAGCCATCTGCGGATCCTTACAACTTGTATTAAGTGATGTCCGCTGTAATATTGGCACATATTACAAATATTACGTTCCTAATGACTATGCTGATGTTAAATAGCAGACAGCATCAAGAAATTATCATGGATTGCGCTACAAACTTAACGCTACTACAAAGAATGTATTGGGGCGGATGCAGGTCCAAAGCAAAGAAAGACCGGCGGCAGAGTTTTTTGAAGGAATTTTCGGACAAAAAATCATGGAAACAAAACTTTTGAATGTCTCGGAGTTCATTTAAAAGGCTCTGTGGATTGATGGATGGAGTTTTATATCCGAAGGAAAAGCCAGTTTGTGCCATGATTGATATTGTTCCAGATAAAGGTTGCTATTGTTCTGGACTATCTTGCCAGTTGTGTGGAATACAAAATTATTGTTAATCAGTTTGGAGTCCACGAATGCAGCGTGAAAAGGGTTGTGTATGCTCTATTATTCGCCTTTAATAAGCCTGCTTCATTATCTTTCATCTATTTCGTATTTTGTTCGGGGGTCCAAAGTAAGCTGGCATTTTACATTTCTTTTTTTCTACCATCGATGAACTTTAAAATGTTCTGTTCTTTTAATTTGCAAAGCAAATAAAAAGTATCCTCTTCATTACAATTATTGCTACGTTTTTATTGAGTGGTATCTTCTTCCGGGTTGTATCCCGCACGTTGAGACTGGCGCATATGCGACACCAAGGGTCCTCTCTGGACGCACACACTCCCTCGAGGAATCTGGTTCACAATCGCATAATCCAGGTGTGTTAGTCCGACTCTTTAAAAAGTGAACACGATCGGACTAAGGTTTTTCCATGGGCTGTAGGAGGCTTACTTAGAGCCGAACTATTTGAGAAATCGGACTAATTTAGTGCATGGACACGTACTGAATGACTTGAAGCAATTTCCTTATCAGTGCTTCTGTTCTTGCACACATATTTGCATGACTGTCACTCAGCAGTGTTTGGTTTCCTTGGATGAGAATCCAGCAAGGACATGACATTGTTGATTTGTGCACAATTGTGTAGAAGGCAGTGAAGCAAAGGGATGACTGCAGATTTACCTCTCAAGTGAGTTGAAGGATTGTGTGCTTCTGCTTTAGAGTTAGACAATCGATTTCTGGCCTTTCTGTTGGTTTTTAGGAGCTGCAACAGTTGGCAAACAAAATGACTGAGTGACCGGCATCTTAATGGAAAGGAAGGTATAACAAACGCTTCCCGGCGGTGAAACTTGAGCAGAGTTAAAACTTATTCTGGCCATACTTTCCTTTTGAACTCTTAGCATCTTTACCGCCATGGCTCTGTATGTGGTGTGTGCAAGTGTGTGTGTGTGTTCAGCAGTGTGTACATTCAAGGAGAAGATGAGACACATTTCCTTGCATCAGATGTGCTCAGCGTGTGACTTGTGCATGTGTCTGTGTGCGAGCACAGAGTGATAATATGGTGTCAAGTGGTGTGCAGACCTCAGACATCATTCATGGCTCTCCACTACACTCTGCTGTGTTGCATTTGTGAACCTTGGCAGCTGCTCACTGACACTTTACGTCGACACTCGCACCTCTTTTGCTTACTCGTTCTGCAGCTGCCAGCCACATTTTCATCTGGTACATATTTTGGTGCTTGAATGCATCATCAATTATTTCTCAATTCAGTGAGGGCTATTGGACATTTCTGTTTGTATAAATAGTGGACAATGGTTACTTATGTTCAAAATAGAATGTGTGTGTCAGTTTTTTTGTGCAGAAATATCTGACATTCCCAAAGGTCTTGTTGGTTTTGCTAGGAAACCGAAAGTGGTCTAGCATTAAAGGTGTCAAATAGTGGGCTTCGCTAACTGCACTGTAGTGGTAGAATAGCATGAAATTAAAGGCTCGATGGAGTGAGCGCTCTTCTTATTGAGTAAAGCAGGTGACTGCAGTTCTTTGGGGAGAAAAATAACTTCCATTTTCCTCATTTCTCAGCCTTGAACCCCACCCTGGAAATGCAATTGAAATAGGTGTACAATAGGAGTCTATTTATGTCCCTCAAGTTACTATCTACACTAATGTATCCCATAGGGCAGGGGTCCCCAACTTTTTTTGCACCAGGGACCAGTTTAATGTAGGCATTATTTTCACGGACCGGCCTTCCACAAGTGGCAGATGAATACAGCAAAATTAAGTACATTAAAAATACAACTCACCATAACGCTGTATTAGTGGAAGCCATGCCCTTTTTCCCTTTGCAAAAAATTCTAAAAATACTTTAGTTTTTTACAAATTTTCGCATGTTTGTGGGCTTATTTTTTGACTAACATATCGTATGCATTGCCCTGGATTTCCACTGGATGCGTAACGGCTGTGTAACGGTGCCGTCAATGCAGTGGAATCATTCTGTTTTCATTGTAATCAATGTGTCAGTTTCCACCGCTGCCATGGTATGTTATGATTTGTTTCAGACAAAAGTTATATTACAGAACATCACGTGGTTACATTTGCACATTTGAACATATCTGAAAAGGAGCAGAGGTGGGTAGAGTAGCCAAAAATTGTACTCAAGAGTATTGTGACTGTAGAATAATATGACTCAAGTAACTTGTGAGTAAATACTGATTTATTTAGTAGCTATTGTTAATGGTTCTTGGACTACAATTTTTGAGAATGTGAGCATGCGTGTGTAAGACATACAAATCAAATACAATTTACTGCAGCATGTTTTCCAAGGTTGGAAGTGGAATTCTTGTAGGCTTAAATGTGAACATTTCTACTGACACAGATGACAGTACATTATGTAAGTGTTCCTATTAGTTTGTAAGTAATCATTGAAGATTTGTGCTGCCTTGTCTGACGTCATGTACATTTTTACAATCAATACATTTGTATGCACTAAATGTATATGATTTGTCAATAATTTAGTTTCTTCTATTTTCACAGCTACATATGAATTTGTAGTTTCCATGCTCTTATCTCTAATGTGACTGTTGGTCATACTCAAGTGTGCCTCTCATACACTATGGGGTGATTGTGGCCATTTCAGTTTGTTTAGCTATGTGACAATGTAAATACAATTGAAGGAGAGACTGCTACATGCTAATAAGCTAGTAACTAGCTAACCTAACTAGTAACTTTCAAGCTCCGGGTCTAACAGATAGCTACAACTTTCCACTGCTATTTGGTGATGTTTCTAGTGCTTTAATGTGTTTAAATAACACTTGACATTATTAGGATCATCAGAGACATTCAAAAAGATTGCTCTTTTAGTCAACTGTTATAGGAAGTTTCTGCTTACAAGTTCCCTCAAACAGCTGACGTCATGTCACGTAAATAAAGTGTCTTCTTTGGAAACATTCGGACACTTATTAAACCAAGCAGGTTTCTATTTTATCTTACCTCCGCCTATTTATTCCTAGCTAGGTAGAATGCTATACGTCGTCTGATTGGTGTAACAGAGTCGTGTGACTGCTAGGCGCCGTTTGATTGGTGAAATGGAGTCACAAAAGCTTCCGTTGGGTTGGCAAAACAGAGTCATGTGCCGTCCATCCATCCATTTTCTACCGCTTGTCCCTCTCGGGGTTGCAGGGGGTGCTGGAGCCTATCCCAGCTACACTCGGGCGGAAGGCGGGGTACGCCCTGGACAAGTCGACAGAGTCATGTGTTCTCAGGGAATTAAATAGATCACAACTGGACTGTTGGGTCTGTCTTAGAAGACGTTTTGCCTCTCATCCAAGTAGGCTTCATCAGTTCATGCTCATAGACTTGGATTGGTCAGAGCTAGCCTTAGACTTAGATTGATCGGATTTAGTCTAGCAGCTGGTGCCGAATTCCCAAATATTTATACGACAACACAAGGAGGGTGTGCCTGGGCAAGGAGGGTTCCGCCCTATTGTAGTGAGAAAAACAACTGTTGAGATGCAAACGAGCACTCCAACTGTCAATGCTAACAACAGTCGTTAAAAAGTTAGAGTACCACTGATAGTCACACACACACTAGGTGTGGTGAAATAACCCTCTGCATTTGACCCATCCCCTGGGAGGTGAGGGGAGCCCTGAGCAGCAGCGGTGGCCGCACTCGGGAATAATTTTGGTGATTTAACCCCCAATTCCAACCCTTGATGCTGAGTGCCAAGCAGGGAGGTAATGGGTCCCATTTTTATAGCCTTTAGTATGACTCGGCCAGGGTTTGAACTCGCAACCTACGGATCTCAGGGCGGCCACTCTAACCATAAGGCCACTGAGCAGTTGAAGTGGGATTTCCCCTCGTTAGGTATTGTGTGGCAGAACGAGCACTGTAAATCGACCGCTATCAGCCCAAAATAGTCGTAATGACCCACGTTAGCATTCCATTCAGTCGTAAACAAATGGCACAAAGGAGCATCTGTGACAAGAATGTCTTAACACCTCTTATTTGTTGGAGGCTAAGGCCATATCTACATTAAGTCGTTTAACCCCGTCAAATACTATTAAACTATTGGTCGCCCCCTGGTATTTGGCTGACTGTTGGTTGTGAAATGCAGCGGAGCCTGTTTTTTAAAAGTTAATAAAGCCGACAATCAACCTCATTTAAACGTACCAGAATCGTGATCACGATTAAAATTAGATTATTGTTCAGCACTACCGAATACCTTCTTATTGTAAGGCATGAACACTAACCACTGTGTCACCGCGCTGCCACATGGCAGCTTAATCCAACTAAAACCTTCTTGTGGTGGACAGGAAGTCAGGCACAAACATAAAATAAATGATCCGTCCATCCATCCATCCATTTTCTACCGCTTATTCCCTTTGGGGTCGCGGGGGGCGCTGGAGCCTATCTCAGCTACAATCGGGCGGAAGGCGGGGTACACCCTGGACAAGTCGCCACCTCATCGCAGGGCCAACACAGATAGACAGACAACATTCACACTCACATCCACACACTAGGGCCAATTTAGTGTTGCCAATCAACTTATACCCAGGTGCATGTCTTTGGAATAAATGATCCGGTTTACTTTAAAAAAAAGAAAAGAAAAAGAAAATACTTGGTGTTCAAGGTGGATCGTATTTTAAACTTTGAAATGTCCTAATGGGCAGGGACAGACATGAAGTCAACTTGTCAATGGTATTCCGACGTAATGAGGACATGCTGATTTTGGAGGTCCAAAATCAAAGAATCATATTATCATATCCTGGACAGCTATCTCAGGGCCTGTGCCAAATACCAGCTGATATGGGGGCCGGGGAAGCAGGGGAGTAGTTGGCGGGAGTTTAATGAGATATATGTGTGTGTGTGTGTATGTATACAACGCTTGCCAGGGATGATGTTACTGTTGTGCTATTGCTTGATACAAATAAAGAAAAAATAAAGTTGTCGTTCTGCGAGGCAAAATTGTCCTCTTTTCTACGAGTCAAGTCAAGTCAGTGCTGTCACAGACGTCCGTCTATGGCAGAGGTCGGCAACCCGCGGCTCTAGAGCCGCATGCGGCTCTTTATCGCCGCCCTAGTGGCTCTCTGGAGCTTTTTAAAAAAATGTATGAAAAATGGAAAAAGATGAGGGGAAAAAAATCTATTTTTGTTTTAATATGGTTCTGTAGGAGGACAAACATGACACAAACCTCCCTAATTGTTACAAAGCACACTGTTTATATTAAACATGCTTCACTGATTCGAGTATTTGGCGAGTGCCGTTTTGTCCTACTAATTTTGGCGGTCCTTGAACTTACCGTAGTTTGTTTACATGTATTACTTTCTTCGACTTTCTAGGACGTGTATTATGCCACTTATTTTTCTGTCTCATTTTGTCCACCAAACTTTTAGGGTTGTGCATGAAAGGTGAGTTTTGTTGATGTTATTGACTTGTGTGGAGTGCTAATCAGACATATTTGGTCACTGCATGACTGCAAGCTAATCGATGCTAACAGGCTATTTAGGCTAGCTATATGTACATATTCCATCATTATGCCTCATTTGTAGCTATATTTGAGGTCATTTAGTTTCCTTTAAGTCCTCTTAATTCCATGACACACTATCTGTATGTAATATGGCTTTTAATTTTTTGCGGCTCCAGACAGATTTGTTTTTGTATTTTTGGTCCAATATAGCTCTTTCAACATTTTGGGTTGCCGACCCCTGGTCTATGGGTATTGATGGACTGCAAACCTTGCCGTTCACCTGCCATTACGTATCTTGAAAGGGCAGGACTGAGTTTATTTGCTTCTGCTCCTCTGAAAGGACAGAATAAACTGTTTGTGGTTCGCTTCACTACAACTCCACTTATCAAATGATTTTGGACAGATTCGCGAGATCTCCTAAAAGTCTGCGCTATTTCGCTGCACGGCAGAGCCGCAAACTAGATATACCGTATTTTTTTTAACTATAAGTCGCAGTTTTTTTCATAGTTTGGCCGGGCTCCAGTGCGATTTATATATGTTTTTTTCCTTCTTTATTATGCATTTTCGGCAGGTGCGGCTTATACTCCGGTGCGACTTATACTCCGAAAAATACGGTACTTGCCATTTGACCCACGACCCCTAGAGGGGCAAGCGGTATAAAATAGATGGATGGATGGATGGATGGATGGATTTGTATGTCTTTCTATTTCTATGGATTTCTGTTTGTATTCTAAAAGTTATGTATTCATATTTTGTGCAATATTTCATACATACTTACCATAATATATTACATTAACATACCAGGCACGTTCTCAGTTGGTTATTTATGCGTCATATGGCGTACACTTATTCAGCCTGTTGTTCACTATTCCTTATTTATTTTAAATTGCCTTTCAAATGTCTATTCTTGGTGTTGGGTTTTATCAAATCAATTTCCCCAAAAAATGCGACTTATACTCCAGTGCGACTTATATATGTTTTTTTCCTTCTTTATTATGCATTTTCGGCCGGTGCGACTTATACTCCGGAGCGACTTATAGTCCAAAAATACGGTAGATACACTTATGTATACCTTTTAGTGCAGTCTTTCATGCCTAAACACATCTGTTAATGCTAACTACTTGTGCAATAAGGCTATGTGCAATAATACCAGCACGTTAACTTACTAGGCCAAAGGAGATGTGTATTTTCTTCCTTTAGTACACTTATTATATGCAAATGTTTATATATTTGCACATTGTTTTTCTAGCATGCACACATCGCACTGTATGGAATGGCCTCAATCTCGTTACCTTGCGTAATGACAATAAAGCTGATTCTGATTCTGATTCTGCAACAATTTAGCACACTTGCATTTCAGCACTATAGCACTTCTCCATCTGCCTTATGCACTTGAACTACTATGTCACTTTATTCCTGAGCTGTCCTGAGCTTAGGTCTTGCAGCAACCTACTTTTTTATATAGGTCTCCGTTTTATTAAATTATTCTTATTATATCTGAGTCTGTGTATTTCACTGTACTGTTTATGTCTGATGTTGGTGCTGTCTAACTTAACTTTATACCAACAACCTGCCAGGGTCTGCAGATGGAAATTAGCCATTGGCTACAAGTTGGCACATGTACATTTTAAATGTTCATTAATGTGCATTGCTGTATGCAACAAATATAATACATCTATCAGGAATTGTATGATACATCTATGAACAAGCGTATTTGTGTGTTCTATAGTTGGACAGGCAAAAGTTTAGTCGGAGAAAATGCGGTCATTTGTATATTCTGATTTGTATTTTATTACTGGTCCCCAGACTTGTGTTTGGGAACCAGTGCCATAGGGGACTACACGATAACTGTACTGTAGGAGTCAAGTGTTACAGAACGACAGCAGTGCCTTTTTGAAAAACTACGACTATGTCACGATTGGCTATGCCGGAGTAGGACCCCAACGCAGAGAACAAATAATAAGAATAGCAAAAAAAGCACTCAAAAAGGAGTGAGGAAAAAATAACCAACGATGTGCACAAAAGGTGTAAAAAAACAGAAAATGCACACAAAAGGTGAGGAGAAGAAACAGTTAACACTACACAGTAGCGCTGGAGAAGGGCCACAGGATATGAGAAGCATACGTGGAGCCAAGGCAGAGGAGATGGACACAACTAAAGGGGTGAACCATCAGGTGCCGAGTAGGGATGTATAGCAAGTACCGGTATTTTTTGGCACCAGTTTTTAATTAGGTTGGTCCATAAGGACCGTGAACATTCTGGACTCACGATACTGTTATTGGTATTTTTGGTTCCAGCTGACCAACGTAATTAAGACACGCTGTCACATTCTATCAGCTATAATGTGTTATCAACATGCATTATCAAGATATAACAATTATATTAAAACCTCTATCATTGTCCAAATTGTTATAATTTATATTGTATATCGTCTATATCACGCAACATTAGTCACAACTAGCTGCAGAAAAAAATAACACTGTCCTGTTTTTTTCAGCGAATGAATTGACCCTAATTATTACCCATAATTCTTAAGTTCTGCTTACCGCAACGGCCGATGGTGAACAGCCACAAGGTCGATGCACATAACCTTTCATTAAAAGCAGAAAAAATGTGGGAGGTGGTTAAGAAATTAGCATTTCTTATACAGCTGACATAGGCTCCAGCACCCCCAGCGATCCCGAACGGGACAAGCGGTGGAAAATGGATGGATGGATGGATGGATGTGGAGACTTTCCTTTTCCTTTTGGTCCTCTGCTGCTGTGGCCGCATTCCTACTGCGTGTCTTCCGGATCAGATCTTCCCTCAGAAACCTGTGTAGGTGAGCTGAGCTATTTTAGCCAATTTGCTCTGCGGCCTTCTTCATTGTAAAGGCTGCACTTTCCCTTATTCACTGAAAAGCCAGCCAATTATGCTTAATAACAGCTATTCAGCAAAACATTCAATCAAAGCACGTGACTTAGCAACGAGCAGCTGTATCATTACCTTTATAATGAGCTGGGAAGGTGCCAAGCAAGTAGGCGGCCATGCAACTTCACGCTTGGTTGAGTCTGAGCTTCTCGGAAAAAGCTTTTAAATCGGGGCGGTGTGGCTCGGATGGTAGAGCAGCCGTGCCAGCAACTTGAGGGTTCAAGGTTCGATCCCCGCTTCCACCATCCTAGTCACTGCAGTTGTGTCCTTGGGAAAGATACCCACCTGCTCCCATTGCCACACACAATGGTTTAAATGAAACTTAGATAATGGGTTTTACTATGTAAAGCGCTTTGGAGTCACTACCTGAGGGTTCCTGGTTTAATCATCAGCTTCTACCAACCTAGTCACGTCCGTTGTGTCCTTGAGCAAGACACTTCACCCTTGCTCCTGATGGGTCGTGGTTAGGGCCTTGCATGGCAGTTCCCACCATCAGTGTGTGGATGTGTGTGTGAATGTGTGTGTTAATGGGTGATTGTGTCAAAGCGCTTTGAGTACCTTGAAGGTAGAAATGCGCTATACAAGTATAGCCCATTTACGATTTACCATTTACTAGAGAAAAGCGCTATGTAAATATAATTCCCTTCACTTCACAAATCTCAACCTGAAGGAAAAAAAAGCCCATTCTCTTATTAAATCCTAACAAGCAAGGGCTCTCGGGTAAGCACGCACCTCCGCCAAGGCTGGACAAGCCTAAACATGCCTGTCTGACTCAATTAAAAAAATATATCATGAAGGGTTAGGAAATACTTTTGTACACCAATCCTGTGGGTGACGATAATGGGCATTACTGAGTGGGCACACGGTATTAATTTTTCACCGCAGCTCTATCTGCATCTGTTATTGTACTTGGTCACAATGCAACCAAACTGTAGCAAAGTAAAGTAAAACTAAATTCCTAAAAGACATTTTCCAACATTTTGTAGAAGTCACTGACTTCAAGTGAGCATGGTAGAGATAAATAATCATCGCTTGGTTTCTACTTAAAGGGGAACATTATCACCAGACCTATGTAAGCGTCAATATATACCTTGATGTTGCAGAAAAAATACCACATATTTTTTTAACCGATTTCCGAAATCTAAATGGGTAAATTTTGGCGAATTAAACGCCTTTCTATTATTCGCTCTCGGAGCGATGACGTCACAATGTGACGTCACATCGGGAAGCAATCCGCCATTTTCTCAAACACGTTACAAACACCGAGTCAAATCAGCTCTGTTATTTTCCGTTTTTTCTACTGTTTTCCGTACCTTGGAGACATCATGCCTCGTCGGTGTGTTGTCGGAGGGTGTAACAACACGAACAGGGACGGATTCAAGTTGCACCAGTGGCCCAAAGATGCGAAAGTGGCAAGAAATTGGACGTTTGTTCCGCACACTTTACCGACGAAAGCTATGCTACGACAGAGATGGACCCTAGCTTCCCTGGCCTGCTGACATCAACTCCAAAACTGGACAGATCAGCTTTCAGGAAAAGAGAGCGGATGAGGGTATGTCTACAGAATATATTAATTGATGAAAACTGGGCTGTCTGCACTCTCAAAGTGCATGTTGTTGCCAAATGTATTTCATATGCTGTAAACCTAGTTCATAGTTGTTAGTTTCCTTTAATGCCAAACAAACACATACCAATCGTTGGTTAGAAGGCGATCGCCGAATTCGTCCTCGCGTTCTCCCGTTCTCCCGTGTCGCTGGCTGTCGTGTCGTTTTCGTCGGTTTCGCTTGCATACGGTTCAAACCAATATGGCTCAATAGCTTCAGTTTCTTCTTCAATTTCGTTTTCGCTACCTGCCTCCACACTACAACCATCCGTTTCAATACATGCGTAATCTGTTGAATCGCTTAAGCCGCTGAAATCCGAGTCTGAATCCGAGCTAATGTCGCTATATCTTGCTGTTCTATCTGCCATGTTTGTTTGTATTGGCATCACTGTGTGACGTCACAGGAAAATGGACGGGTGTATATAACGATGGTTAAAATCAGGCACTTTGAAGCTTTTTTTAGGGATATTGCGTGATGGGTAAAATTTTGAAAAAAACTTCGAAAAATAAAATAAGCCACTGGGAACTGATTTTTAATGGTTTGAACCCTTCTGAAATTGTGATTATGTTCCCCTTTAAATAGATATGGATCAACGGGACATTTGAGAACCGATGAAAACAGAGGACGACATGTGTTTTTCTTGTTGGACACAATAGTGGAAGCACTGTGTAATGTGGACATTGTGACAACATGTGTATTATTTAGTCATTTCTCATTGCTAACGTGCTTCAGGAAGGATCGCCCTCCATAATAGCGCTTGTGTTTGCTAGTGTTAGGTGCGGGATCATGCGTAACAAAGAGCCAGACTGGAGCTGAACAATAGTGCCGCGGTCCGGCCTGACAGGACGATGTGTTATAACGCCGGCGTGTGAATACAGCAACAAAAGCAGAAATGTCAGCAAGCAAAGCACAAAAATACAACAACAAGTTAATTAATCAGGTTGACTTGTTAATGTAGTGCTGGTCCCTCTCTATGTGCGTGTTTGTGTTTGCTTTGGTTTGTTGCGCTCAGCTCCATAAGTCAAGGAGACATGCACAATGTGAGAAGACAGTCTATTATTGAGTCTGATTCAGAGTATTGGAGAAACATAGTTGTCGTGATAAATTTCAAGGCGTTAGGCTTGTACACATACAAGGAAGGAGCTCAGCGCTGGAGGTAATCTCTTGTTGGCTCCATAAAACGTACTTCCATTGACAGCAGGCCTTGTGGTAGCAGACAAATCTCCTGGCTTATAGGGAAGCGTTGAAAGAGAACACCAGTGTTGTGCAATCCTGCCAAGATGGATATGTGGACGGCGAACTGCGCTGCTCGGGCGTAGCACCCTGGGCTCATGGAAAATACTGGATCAGGGGAGGGCAATGCCTCACAAAGCTTTTAAATTGTTGTTTGTTTTTGTCTTTGGCAGAATAGAATAAAATGAATGTTCCACCACTTTGGATGACTGCCAACCATCAACTAGTTGAAAAATAGAGCACTAGAATGTTGGAAAAATATAGACATCTGACAAAGTCCAACATTTTTATACTTAATCTGATATGATTGAAGTTATTGATCGTGTCTTACAGTGCATTCAGAAAGCAATGTACAATGACATCCCGAATAAAAACCAACGCTTGCCATCCAACCTGATGGAGCTGGAGTGGTGCTGCAAAGAAAAATACACTAAGAGAAATGGGTTGTCATAAACGTTACTTAATTAACTAAAAAAACAATACAAAAGAAAACACATTTTTATGCATATGTAAATGTATTCAGTTATAAACATTCATTCACTTTCTTCTTTCCTTCATGGATCTAAACTTTAACGCTGCCAGTCGGTTTTTCTATATTTGTGTATAATATGTTTTAGGTGTATTTATTTTAGTATAAAAGTGTAAAAAGTTTTTTGCTTCGGTCATGAAATTATGATAATGGTGTGCCAGGGAATACATACATTATTTATTTAACACTTCAATCTCTCGAGTAGTGGTTCTTAACCTTGTTGGAGGTACCGAACCCCACCAGTTTCATATGCGCATTCACCGAACCCTTCTTTAGTGAAAAATATATATATATTTTTGTTTCTGTCACGACGTGGACTCTTTCGCAAATTTCTGCGAGGATTGTTTTCCCGTGGTGCAAACGGACTATAGCAGACATGGCTTGAAGGTAGGAACATGATTTAATTTATCACTCAAAAAAGGGTACAAACAAAAAGCGCTCACAGCGGAGGCACACAACATAACGCGGGGAACAAAGCTAACACTAAGGCAGAACTATGGACATGAAACAAAACTACACTTACTGTGACGTGAAATGAGCATGAAAAGAGCAGCATGAACTATGGCATGGACAGAGTAATCAGAGTAGCACATAGCAAGAACAGAGTATCATACAGAGTAATGTTGCCAGGCCGACTACCTGGCAACTACAGGCTTAAATAGTCTCTTCCTGATTAGTGACAGGTGCGTGAGTCCAAATGAGTCAGGTGAAACCAATGAGTCGTCATGGTGACAAAACAAACCAGGAAGCGCAAACAGGAACTAAAAGAGTCCAAAAACCAACAGAACATAACCAAACAAAACATGACCACAGAACATGACGGTTTTAAATTCAAGGCAAAGGTATTGTATTTTTCGGACTATAAGTCACAGTTTTTTTTTCATAGTTTGGCCGGGGGTGCGACTTATACTCAGGAGCGACTTATGTGTGAAATGATTAACACATTACCGTAAAATATCAAATAATATTATTTAGCTCATTCATGTAAGAGACTAGACGTATAAGATTTCATCGGATTTAGCGATTAGGAGTGACAGATTGTTTGGTAAACATATAGCATGTTCTATATGTTATAGTTATTTGAATGACTCTTACCATAATATGTTACGTTAACATACCAGGCACGTTCTCAGTTGGTTATTTATGCGTCATATAACGTACACTTATTCAGCCTGTTGTTCACTATTCTTTATTTATTTTAAATTGCCTTTCAAATGTCTATTCTTGGTGTTGGGTTTTATCAAATAAAGTTCCCCAAAAAATGCGACTTATACTCCAGTGCGACTTATGTATGTTTTTTTCCTTCTTTAATATGCATTTTCGGCTGGTGCGACTTATACTCCGGAGCGACTTATACTCCGAAAACGGTATATGTTTTTTTTTACTAGTGCACAAAATGAACCGTGCGTGAACATCACCTTGTTCAAAGAACAAGACCAACACAGAGCATGAACTCACAACAAATTACACACCTGCTAATCAGATGGAAAATTAGAGGGAACATTGTTTGGGGGTATCCATAATACGCCGATAAGGAGAAGTTTTTTTTTTTACATGATGAGTCGGATGTGTCTTGACCTCCGCGGCGTAGGCTCCTCCGAACCCCTGAGGCCGACTCACGGAACCCCTAGGGTTTGATCGAACCCAGGTTAAGAACCACTGCTCTAGAGTCTACATCAACTTCAGATCTATCTGTCAATTCTAAGATTTCTTTTTTTTAATGTTGTTGTTTTTTTGTTTTCTGCCCTTTTTTATCAAAGAAAACTATGTTGTTGTTTGTTGATGGCAAACACACAAAATATTTGTCAAAGTGGAATTTTTGATGTAAAGTAATCGGAGCCTTGGATAGGTCAATAATTCATAAAAAACATTACTTTTGATTCAATATTATGTTTTGAGCAGTTTTAAAGAAAAAAAACAGCTTTGTTTTATTAGTCCATATTGCAACTTTTTCTAAATTACATTTCACCTGTAAGCTTTTTTTATTCCACTTGTGTTATGTTTTTGTTTATTTTAATAGTATTTTTAGAATGTGCCGTGGGCCTTTAAAACATTAGTTGCGGGCCGCAAATGGCTTCCGGGCCACACTTTGGACACGCATAGTCAGCATCTCTGCTTCAGTAAACAATGACGGTGATGATGTCAGCGATGCGAGCGACACTTGCTAACTTATCAGCCACTTCTCCAAGAGACTCCTTTTGAACACTCCTTGCACATTAACACTTCAAAAGGCACATATTTGCCCCGTTTGTTGACCTACAAAGTATGTTTTTGGGGTGGAGAAGTCTTCAAGCTAAAAGCTAGCCTGAACGATCCTTGAACGATGTCGCTTCAGTGGGAGATAAAAGTGACACAAAGACTAAAACAACTTGTTTACTGGAGTCTTGGCACAGGATGAAGTTAAAAAGGTTGACTTTACACTCACCTTAGTGTTTACCATGAAGTCTTTCTTTTGACAGCACCTCACAGTAAAGTTGTCCGAGTGCAAACTGAGGCAGAATTTGTGATTGATAAAAAAGCAATAAATGGGGACGGAAATTTGAACCGGCAAATATAAACACAACAAAACACAGGGGAAAAGCGAAATAATCGATAAAATAAAAAACAAAACAAGCAAACCGGGCGGTAAAAAAAAATTAAATCCATGTCCAGGCTTCCGGAATTGCTCATCCGTTCTGATTTCAATGCTTAAAAAGACACAAAGTGCGTTAACGCCAACACTTGATTACATTTCAACTGATACCGATGCAAAATGTGTACTTGAAATGGTAAATGGGCTGTATGTAAATAGCGCCTTACTATACCTGCTCGATACCCAAAGCGCTTTTGTTTTACATTGTGCGTCACATTTACACATTCACACACTGATGGCGGAAGCTGCTATGCGAGGCGCTAACCAAGACACATCAGGCGCAAGGTGGGTGAAGTGTCTTGCCCAAGGACACAAGGGCCGTGACTCGGATGGCGGAAGCTGGATTCGAACCAGAAACCCTCAAGTTGCTGGCACGGCTGCTCTATCATGTGAGCCAAGCCGCCGAAATGATGCCGGTGCCTAATTAATGCCTGAACTGATACTTAAAAAAATAAAATTATGTTTAAAAAAAATGTACTTCTTAGAACGGCCGTGCCAGCAACTTGAGGGTTCCGGGTTTGATCCCCTTTTCCGCCATCCTAGTCACTGCCGTTGTGTCCTTGAGCAAGACACTTTACCCACCTGCTCCCAGTGCCACCTACACAGGTTTAAATGTAACTTAGGTTGTGGGTTTTACTAAGTAAAGCGCTTTGAGTCACTAGACAAAAGCGCTATATAAATATAATTCACTTCACTTCATTTTACTGAATATTGTGACATGCAATTTGAACATAATAGTAATAATAATAATTATGGCAGCAAAAACAGTACCAAAAGAGAACAAACAGAATGTGCAAAAAACAAAAACGACCTACTTGTGTCATGTTAATGTTCGCAGTTCCGAGGTTCGTAAAAGCACCACTCTTGCCATGACTGAGATTGATGCATAATGAGGAAGTGTTGTGTTGCTGTTTTGTCTGCTAGCGCCATGATAAAATGTTTGTGCGGGGTTAGAACTGAGGACTGTTGTTAAGGTTTAACCGTGTTAACCATTTATGTCGGCACCAGAAAAGCGATTCGGTACCCATGCCTCGTGAGAGGTGGGGTACACCCTGGACTGGTTGGCAGTTAATCACAGGACACATAGACAAACTCACACTAACATTCACAGCCGTGGACAATTTAGAGTTTCCAATTGTCCATTCATCCATTTGCATCTGTCCATGTATCATTTTATTTAATTCCCTTTGACATCATTTCGATTAATATTTGGGGCTTTCTTCCTGTGGATGACTGAAATTTGCAGCCTTATTACCTCATTATTTTAATCAGCTTTTAGAGTGTGATTTTAAGTGAGTGGTAAATTGGCCAACGATGAAGACATCTCACGTGTGTTTGTGTTGTGATAGCTGCATTGGATGGCTTGGGTTCACTGGCCTTACTATGTTTCCTAGCTACACTCGTGAGGCTATTCTTCTTCGTCAGGAGCTCATTCAGCTACCTATATAGCGCTCCATAAATCCTGGCGCTGTGTGAAAATGCCAGTCAAAGTTCACACCGCTCATGTTCATTTCATGCTTGAGCGTCCAGCGCCGTGAGTGAGGATGAGTGTGCGTATTGATGGCGTGCGAACGAGCGTGTAAGTACCGGAGGAAAGAGAAAGAGAGGAAGCACATTCTCTCTCCATTCCTTTAGACGTCATCCATCTTTTTCAACTTAACTGCCTACCAATTTATGATTGCATTATTGCAGTCAGTGTTATATCCTCATTCTGACACTCCAAATGGAGGTCCGCTAAATAGAGAACGTGATATAGAAGGTGAATTGCTTCAGGGGGGAAATTGACTTGAGTGCACTGTTAAGAGTGACTGTATAATCATGTTAAACTATATTCAGGAAGTTGTAAAGTTTCCACAGGTAAATATCCAAAAATGCCTTTGTTGCAAAGGTCGCACGATTTCTGCATACAGAGTGGACTCCCCTGTGCTGTTTTGTTTTACCACTTGAGTGATTTGATTTTGCAATCGCTTTGCAATTTGCCTGCTGACATTTGAGAGGAAATAGCATTGCGTTCCACAAAATGACGGCAAAGTTGCGTTTATTCTGCTGCAAAACAGTGAATTTCTGTCGCTATATGCTGAAAAGGTCACCCTCATCTATATGGATTTGTATAACGGATTTCCAGCAAAGAGAGTCAATCAGGCTATAAAAGCTGGATAGTGTGTCTTTTTGTCCTGAACCTTACACTCCTACTGCTAATGGACTCTTGAGGCACATTTGGAGGACTTTGAAAACAACAGTGACTTAAATAGCCTGTGGTTTGTGTTGCTTGTGTTTTTCTTACGTAAGATCAAATGTTACCAATATACAGTGAAGGGATCTCTAGATGATTTGCACAAATTATAAATTCATATTAAACCGAATAAATTATTTGGGAATCGATGCCACCCTAGCAGGTCTTCCCTCCCAGCGGATGCTGGTACAGTAAACCTTCCGTGAACTGACTCCCCATGAATAGATCTGTCCTTTATACTTCCATCTTGTTTCTTATGCTGAATTTTTATGATGTCACTCTCCGCTGCTGCTAGAGAGCTCTGTGCAGCTTTATCTCCTTTGTGTGTGTCAGGCACTTAAAGTTAAACCTCTCTGTTTACGAGCACCAATCTGCCTCTCCAACCTCTTGCGTTTGCAGCACAGTATTACTATTGTATCGCCCGTAAAAGCGTGTGTTGTGGGAACGTGCAAGCTTTCACTGTGGACATCCAGCTGAGGGATGCCTAACTTGAAGTCTGAGCATGCAACAAGTGTGTGGATTTGTAAAAATGTGTAAGTATTACTTTCTTGACTGCTAAGGCCTCCGAGTTGACATTATTGACATTAGGCTACATGTTTATGTATTACCAAGTTGTTGAGTACGTGCCAAATAAGCAGGAGGGGCTCTAACCCCTGACTGGATAGCTATTAGAGCCCATCTGATTCATGTTGTAGAAAAAATATAAATTTATATTTAGGAGGCAATGGCACATACAGTAGCATTATAAGATTAATACACTCTTTTTACACGCAAATGCTGAAACCTTTTGCAAAGTTTTAGAAAGTCTAACAAAGGCCATGATGGAAATAAATATGGGTTAAAATGTTTGTGTTTGTGCTGTTTTCTTCTTTATACAATACAGCTTCTATTCACTCTGGTGTGCTTTTAAAGCTGCTAAAATTCCTCAAAAAATATACGATGGCATTATGCTCGTATCTATTTTTTATTGTGCTGTTGCGTCAATCTGTTTTTATGTTGAGGAACTGCGGATGGAAATTGGCACCTTTGTTATAATCCGGCATTGTTATACACACAATCTTATGTGTAATTGTGTTCAGCAATGTGCTTTGTTCCTTTGAATAAATAAAGAAATAGGAAAAAGAACACCACCACCGACCGGCTCATGGAACGTACACTGAAGTTTGCTGTCATGCGGTGATTAAGATAGAGCAGTGGTTCTCAAATGGGGGTACGCGTACCCCTGGGGGTACTTGAAGGTATGCCAAGGGGTACGTGAGATTTTTTTTAAATGTCTGTCAAGAAGAACTGTGAAAAAAAAGGCAACAATGCAACATTCAGTGTTGACAGCTAGATTTTTTGTGGACATGTTCCATAAATATTGATGTTAAAGATTTATTTATGTGAAGAAATGTTTAGAATTAAGTTCATGAATCCAGATGGATCTCTATTACAATCCCCAAAGAGGGCACTTTAAGTTGATAATTACTTCTATGTGTAGAAATCTTTATTTATAATTGAATCACTTGTTTATTTTTCAACAAGTTTTTAGTTATTTTTATATCTTTTTTTCCAAATAGTTCAAGAAAGACCACTACAAATGAGAAATATTTTGCACTGTTATACAATTTAATAAATCAGAAACTGATGACATAGTGCTGTATTTTACTTCTTTATCTCTTTTTTTCAACCAAAAGTGCCTTGCTCTGATTAGGGGGTACTTTAATTAAAACAATGTTCACAGGGGGTACATCACTGAAAAAAGGTTGAGAACCACTGCGATAGAGTATAGGCTAGGGGTGCACACACTTTTTCAGCAGGTGAGCTACTTATCCAACGACCATCTATCTGGTATCTATCTATCTATCTATCCATCTAGTATATATCTATCAATAAGAAAAGTTTACTTACGTAGCCCTTAATCACAAGTGTTTCAAAGGGCTGCACAAACCACAACGACATCCTCAGATTCCACATCAGGGCAAGAAAAAAACGTAACCCAATGGGAACAAAGAGAAACCTTGGAAGGGATCACAGATGTGGGGATCCCCTCCTGGGTGACCGGTGCAATGGATGCCGAGTGGATACGGTTAATAATGTGAGAGTCCAGTCCATAGTGGGGCCAGCATGGGATCATCTTGCATGTAGACAAGTCGGGGTGCAGAGACGTCACCGACTGATGCATAAGGAGTGGTCACCCCGGGTACCGAGTTCATGTGCAAGTCCAGTCCATTGGGAGACCAGTAAGGGATCATTTGAATGAAGACAAGTCAGCAGCGCAGCGAAGTGGTCCACCCCGGGTCCCGACTTTGAACAGATATTGCTTCATCCGTGGAGGCTGATCCGTGGTCACCAAATAACCTATCCACACAGGAGAGGGGGGCAGAGCAGAAAAGAGAGACAGCAGATCAACTGGTCTAAAAAGGGGTCTATTTAAAGGCTAGAGTATACAAATTAGTTTTAAGATGGAACTTAAATGCTTCTACTGAGTTAGCATATCTAATTGTTACCGTTAGGGCATTCCAGAGTACTGTATCTCTCTCTATCTATACATACATACATACATATATATATATATATATATATATATATATATATATATATATATATATATATATATATATATATATATATATATATATATATATATATGTATGTATATATATATATATATATATATATATATATATAAATGAAAGCAGCTGTTTTTTGTTAACGGGTGTTTAAAAAAAATAATAAAAAGACAAAAATATAAGTTGGTGTATTACCTTATTCTAATGACTTGCATTGATTAGAATCAGACAGGATTTACAGTAATGCTGATAAGTTCCACAGCTTTATATTTACATTGTGGAGAGAAAAAAAGTCCTCTTCTCTTTCCAATAACACATGAAAGTGGTTGCTTTGTCCAGCTTCCATACTCGTTTGTATAACCTTTACAGGAAATACATTATAGCCAAACTTTGTAGCTCACTAGCTTATATGTGCTAGTTTTCTAAAACCCTTAAATTATTAGCGCAAGCAGGATGGAGCCGCACCTTTAATGTGAAGACAGGAACTGTGCGGTCAGTCTTTTTAGACTTTTGACAGCAGGTATTTGGCGAGAGAGAGAGAACGTTGAAATAAAAAGTGTTTCTCGCAATCCTGCCAGCATAATCTGTGTGTCAATCAAATGACAAAAATGACGTCATTGTGAAGATTGATGATCGGTAATTTTTAGCTCGATTTTTTGTAATGCCTGGCAATCGATTGACACACCCTCCACGATCGACTGGTATTTCGCGATTGACCAAATCGGCACCCCCGTATAGGCTATATATTCAGTAGTAACTAACCTAGTAGCTAAAATTGACCAAATTACTATTTTTGTAGCTCACAACAAATTGAATCAACATCAAGGTTTTAATTAGTGCGATAAATAACCGCAAGAGACTGAGTTTGTTTTTTTCCTTTTTCTCCACCGTTTGTTGAGCCTTGCAATTGATCGTCTCTTGCTTCAAAAAGGGACAAAGAGATCTCACCCTGTGCATCGCTTTCAGCACCTAAGCGCATTTAACAGTAGAATTAACTGAACTCAGTGAGCCATACTTGCCAACCCTCCCGGATTTTCCGGGAGATTCCCGAAATTCAGCGCCTCTTCCGAAAACCTCCCGGGACAAATTTTCTCCCGAAAATCTCCCGGAATTCATGCGGACCCGAGTGACGTGTCGATAGCCTGTTTTCACGTCCGCTTTCCCACAATATAAACAGCGTGCCTGCCCAATGACGTTATAACTGTAGAATGATCGAGGGCGAGTTCTTGGTTTCTTATGTGGGTTTATTGTTAGGCAGTTTCATTAACGTCCTCCCAGCGCGGCAACAACACACAACAACAGCAGTCACATTTTCGTCTACCGTAAAGCAGTTCGTCTGCCGTAAACAGCAATATTGTGACACTCTTAAACAGGACAATACTGCCATCTACTGTACATGCATATGTGACAATAACATCTAGGGCTTTTAGAGAGTGCACTGCACAACTGCGCACACAACAAGGAGACGAAGCAGAATGCATCATCAGAGAGGGTGTTCAGCATGGTTAGAAAAATAGTGACAGAGAATAGAACAAGGAGGGACAATTCAACCCTTAACTCAACAATGAGTAGATGAGTGTTATGTGTGTGTATATGTGTAAATAAATGCACACTGAAATTCAAGTATTTCTCTTATTTATATATATATATATATATATATATATATATATATATATATACATATATATATATAGCTAGAATTCACTGAAAGTAAAGTATTTCTTATATATATATATATATCTAGCTGTAAATATACTCCTCCCCTCTTAACCACTCCCCCAACCACGCCCCCCCCCACCTCCCGAAATCGGAGGTCTCAAGGTTGGCAAGTATGCAGTGAGCCCTCTTTTTAGTTATTCACAATCTTTGTCTTTGTGGGCGGAGAGCGACTCAGCAAAACCACACACACACGAAGCACGTACAGCGACTCGCCAGTGAGAAGTTCCGCAAAGCAACAGAAATGAGAAGGAATAAAATATGATTACAAATCCTAGTGTTCCGTTGCGGTAATTTTTCAGCTTCAAATTAGATGGGCAATACGAGCCCATCAACACGGACGAACGAGCAAGAATACCGTGATCACGAGAAGACAAAAAACAAAAAGACAATGTCCTTCCTCGTTTTCCACTTTACGATGTTCTGTATTAATCTAGGTACAATTTTTGCTTATTGAAATGAGAGTCCATTTAATTTTTTTATTTGTTTATTTATTTAGGATAACAAAGTGATTTACCTTCCAATTACACTACAATGGTAAACAATTCTACAGTACTGAAAAATAAAAGTTGATATCCTTTGAAATGGTTACTAAATTTGAATTTCCCCTCTGGGATTAATAAAGTATTTCTCATTCTCATTCTGATTGCATTATTATTATGTATTATGATTACATTACATCTTAAACATGGTATAGTTTTTCTTTCTATTGCTTCAGTTTAAGAGATGATGTAGACAAAAGCTCTCAGTCTGTCTGCATAAAGCCAAATATTTTTTAAAGTAAATGATTGTATATTGTTCTAATGCGCACCACCTTGAGACAAGAAGATGTTGATTGCCAGTCTCAAAGAATTGTGTCTTCCTTCACTCGTTATTTTTTGCAGTTTTATGCATTTTTATGTATAAAATATAAACATCGCAAATTGAATCGCAATCACAATTTTAGAGAGAAAAATCTCAATTATGTTTTTTCTCTAAATTGTGCAGCCGTGGCGTGTGGTATGTGTGTGTGTGTTCTTTAGGGCATAGCTTTCGTGTGTTCAAAAATTAGCTGCTTTCAAGATGACCGACTGCCTTTCTGCTGACTTTGCTAGTAAACATCGAAATGAGCTATTGAGGTATTTACTGCTTTAAATTAGAGATGTCCGATAATATTGACCTGTATTATCGGCCGATAAATGCGTAAAAATTAATATCGTAAATTATCGGTATCATTTTTTTAAATTATCGGTACGGTTTTTTTTGTGTGTGTTTTTTTAATTAAATCAACATAAAAAACACAAGATACACTTACAATTAGTGCACCAACCCAAAACACCTCCCTCCCCCATTTACACTCATTCACACTCATTCACACAAAAGGGTTGTTTCTTTCTGTTATTAATATTCTGGTTCCTACATTATATATCAATATATATATCAATACAGTCTGCAGGGATACAGTCCGTAAGCACACATGATTGTGCGTGCTGCTGGTCCACTAATAGTACTAACCTTTAACAGTTAATTTTACTCATTTTCATTAATTACTAGTTTCTATGTAACTGTTTTTATATTGTTTTACTTTCTTTTTTATTCAAGAAAATGTTTTTAATTTGTTTATCTTATTTTATTTTATTAATTTATTTTAAAAGTACCTTATCTTCACCATACCTGGTTGTCCAAATTAGGCATAATAATGTGTTAATTCCACGACTGTATATATCGGTATCGGTAATTAAAGAGTTGGATAATATCAGAATATCGGATATCGGCAAAAAGCCATTATCGGACATCCCTACTTTAAATTAATATGTTCACCAAAACCACGGCATGAATGCTTCCATTTTTGCAACACGGAAATACTTTCTTTTAATCAAACACACCAAGAAGAGAAGACCAGCTCCGCAAGCACACCTGTGCATATTGTGTTTCTTAGGTGAATTGCTACTTGGCTTGCTACTTTTCGAGTCATTGTGGACTCAGCTCCACTAAAATACATGACCTCCTCCTCAGTGGCCAGTGCTGTAAGATGGCATTATCTGTACAAGTTCAGACAGCCAGCAGGGTGTAAAAGTAAATTATGTGGACAAACTTGAATGTGTGAGTTTATTTGCACGTAGCGTTTTATGAGCCTGACTCTGAAGCGACGCAACGGTTTCCAGGGCCAGTGCCACAACCAACCTCTGAGCGTCATGAGCGGGAAGAGATTTTTTGATTTTTTGTCTAAAATGTTCCTCCCTCTTTGTGCGCATTCCTCTGTGTTCGCCGCTTTCACACGGTCATTGCCACGTTGGTCTAGCAAAGCTCAGCCCCCTCCTACTCCTTCTGGCCATCCGCTGACCTCTCAGCCTCCTCTCATCCCACGCTGAGCGTTTATGTCTTCATCTCTTTGTTGGCGAGGTGAATCCAGGGCACACTTGAACTCCCCCAGAAATGGTCACCAGGGACTATGTTTGAACTGGGTTTGACCTTCTAGACTACAGTGCTTCCTCGCACACAATCAGGCTTTCACCTCGCCAGAGTCAGTTGATTCCTTGCTCAATCGTGATTGTCGTTAAGTGATGGAAGGTGCTGTAAAAAGCCTTACAGTAGCCATTTGAAAGTCACGGTGGTGCAATTGTGGTCGGAGGCCTGGAGGCTCCTGTAGTTCCTGCACAATGCTTAATTAGCTCATAAACAAAGGCTAGTGGGGGATCACAGGGTACAATCAAAGTGGTTTGTTCCTTTGAGCTGCTCTCATCGTCAACAAAGCATCTCTAATAGCGCCGTTCCTCCATCCTTGTTGTGTCTCACCACAGTGCGCTTCCTGCCAACATAAAAGACCCAGATTCCAAAAAAGGGGCTCGGACAGCAGGCCGTAACCAGCTACACCTCCCTTTAGCCTTCAAATCCAGGGCCCTTTCCTCTCGCTGCTGGATAGTGACATTGCTTCTCGGCTCACCTCTGCACCGCTGCATGTTTGGGTCCCTGTGTCTGTGACTTTGGTGGTCTGCTTTCATTACCTTCCTTTGTGCGTCACTGTGTTGGGCTGGCACAAGACTGAGCACTACTTGTCTTTGAGCGTGCCTTTGCGTCACATCATCTTGGTCTCCTTGTTTGTTATTGCCCCCGCAAAGAGGTTATGGTTGAAGCCTTTGTAGAGTTGACTTTTGTATGGTAATCCACAAAGTCTGACCATTTTTTTATTCAAGATATTAGACTTAGAGACTTAGACTTCCTTTTATTGTCATTCAAATTTGAATTTTACAGTACAGATAAGAACGACATTTCGTTGCATTAGCTGGTTGTAGTGCAGGATAAAAGAGCAAAAAGGTGCAGATATAAATAAATAGATTACTGTACAGATAAATTTATTGCACTTTTGCATATGCATCCATGTTTATGGATGTATGTTGTATTGTCTTTATATTCCAGCGAGTTAATCCATTTTTGGGGGGAATTGAGGGGATTATTATGATGCGTTCCAAAGTCTTACAGCCTGAGGGAAGAAGCTGTTACAGAACCTGGAGGTTCTGCTACGGAGGCTGCGGAACCTCTTTCTAGAGACCAGCAGTGAAAACAGTCCTTGGTGGGGGTGGGAGGAGTCTCTGCAGATTTTCTGAGCCCTGGTCAGGCAGCGCCTTTTTGCGATCTCCTGGATAGGAGGAAGAGGAGTCCTATAAAAATATGTGTTTGTATTCAAGTTTCTGCTTGGATTGTTATTTCATGCATGTTGTTGTTTTCCAATGGAAAAAAACATATATAGTGGTACATTTACATACAAGTAGCCAACAATTGTACTTAAGTTAGAGTACTGTTCCTTTAGATTAGTGCTTCTAAATTATTTTCTGATACGCCCCCTAGGAAAAAGAAAACATTTAGCGCCCCCACCGCACTCTACACCACAATTATAAATAGTATCACTTGTCTATAAAATTGTTTTAAGTACACCTCTGCATAACATTTTATCCC
This sequence comes from Nerophis lumbriciformis, assembly GCF_033978685.3. NCBI lineage: Eukaryota > Metazoa > Chordata > Actinopteri > Syngnathiformes > Syngnathidae > Nerophis > Nerophis lumbriciformis. The sequence continues at coordinate 36,375,107 of NC_084555.2, forward strand.
TAGTAACAAAACAAAAGAAAAAATATGGACCAACTTACAACAAACAATAATATTATTGTTTCTGAGTCTGTAACAGAAAAGATTTAAAGGCCTACTGAAACCCACTACTCCCGACCACGCAGTCTGATAGTTTATATATCAATGATGAAATCTTAACATTGCAACACATGCCAATACGGCCGGGTTAACTTATAAAGTGCAATTTTAAATTTCCTGCGAAACTTCCGGTTGAAAACGTCTAGGTATGATGACGTATGCGCGTGACGTCGATGGTTGAAACGGAAGTATTGGGACGCCATTGTATCCAATACAAAAAGCTCAGTTTTCATCGCAAAATTCCACAGTATTCTGGACATCTGTGTTGGTGAATCTTTTGCAATTTGTTTAATGAACAATGGAGACTGCAAAGAAGAAAGCTGTAGATGCGATCGGTGTATTAGCGTCTGGCTATAGCAACACAACCAGGAGGACTTTGACTTGGATAGCAGACGCGCTATCCGACGCTAGCCGCCGACAGCATCGATGATCGGGTGAAGTCCTTCGTCACTCCGTCGATCGCTGGAACGCAGGTGAGCTTTGGTGTTGATGAGCAGATGAGGGTTGGCGTAGGTGGAGAGCTAATGTTTTTATCATAGCTCTGTCGAGGTCCGTAGCTAAGTTAGATTCAATGGCGTCGTTAGCAACAGCATTGTTAAGCTTCGCCAGGCTGGAAAGCATTAACCGTGTAGTTACAGGTCCATGGTTTAATAGTATTGTTGATTTTCTGTCTATCCTTCCAGTCAGGGGTTTATTTCTTTTGTTTCTATCTGCAGTTAAGCCTGATGCTATCACGTTAGCTCCGTAGCTAAAGTGCTTCACCGATGTATTGTCGTGGAGATAAAAGTCACTGTGAATGTCCATTTTGCGTTCTCGACTCTCATTTTCAAGAGGATATAGTATCCGAGGTGGTTCAAAATACAAATCCGTGATCCACAATAGAAAAAGGAGAGAGTGTGTAATCCAATGAGCCCTTGTACCTAAGTTACGGTCAGAGCGAAAAAAGATGCGTCCTGCACTGCACTCTAATACTTCACTCTCACGTTCCTCATCCACAAATCTTTCATCCTGGCTCAAATTAATGGGGTAATTGTCGCTTTCTCGGTCCCAATCGTTCTCGCTGCTGGTGTAAACAATGGGGAAATGTGAGGAGACTTTCAACTTGTGACGTCACGCTACTTCCGGTACAGGCAAGGCTTTTTTTTATCAGCGACCAAAAGTTGCGAACTTTATCGTCGTTGTTCTATACTAAATCCTTTCAGCAAAAATATGGCAATATCGCGAAATGATCAAGTATGACACATAGAATGGATCTGATATCCCCGTTTGAATAAAAAAAAATCATTTCAGTAGGCCTTTAAAATGCATCAATTTGCTGAAATATAAAACAATTCAATTCTTCTTTAAACTAACCGTTTGATACTGTAAAATAACATTAAATAAACTTGATGAATGATAATACATTAAAATTTATCAGCATCATTAACTCAAGAGCACAATATATAAAACATTTTAACCAACAAAACAAAACTGAATAAAACAATTTGTGCAGATGTTTTTTTTTTTTTATCAGTCTGAGAAAGTCAGGGTTAATGGCTTCAATGTGCACATTTTGTAGTGCACAGCTTTTCGGGGTTTGAAGCATGATACTGATAAAGCATGTTCCCCAGGGTCACGCACACCCCCCTGACATTGCACCGCCACCCCATCCCCCAGAAGGGCACGTACCACTATTTGAGAAGGCCTGCTTTAGAGTAATATTACTCAAGTTGAGTGAGAGTACGTTTTCAGTGGAAATACTACTTAAGTACCGAGTACACTGATGAGTAATTTCGGACTTATTTAGTAGTGTTGGTAATGATACCTGTGTGTGTTTGTGCATGTGAGAGAGACAAAGCTACAGCATATACTCTACCGCAAAAGATGCCCATTTTACAGTCACTTATGATGTTATGACAGGGCTAATGTTAGCATATGTGCAGCTACATAAAAAAAAACTTTACACCATTTTTCAAACTTTTTTTACCGAGTACCACCTCAGAAAACACTTGGCTCTCCAAGTACCACAAAAATGACCAACTTTAAAATACAGTAGCATAACAGGCCTAAGTATTCATTAAAAACAAGGCAGAGGTTTTATTTAACAAGTATCTTCAATATATTGGCCACTGTAATGTTATACACAGTTTAAATGGTAACACTGTTTTTGAATATCAGAAAATAAAACACTGTACTTAAATAATGAATCAAATAAAAGTAATTGTACATAAATGTTAAATAGAAAATGTACAGTAGTCAGATTGTAACGACTTCCATTGAAGGCTGATAAATCTTTTATAACTGCTCAAGTCACGTCATTACAATACTTAATTAAGTGATTCTTTGGTGTACTACTAGTTACCGCAACATATTTTCTCTACTTGGAAGTGGAATTATTTTAGGCTGAAATTTGATCATGTCTACTGATACAAATGACAGTGCATGATATAAATGTTATTTTTCCTAGTTTGTAAGGTAAAGAGCCTTGTCCCCATCTAAATGCAAGTTGTACACGTTCACGTCACTTTCTACAGTGTGGAGTGGGTCATGTGACTGCCAGGCTTCATTTGATTGGTGAAACGGAGTCAAACATCACTATACGTTTGATTTGTGAAACAGAGTCATGTGACAGTACCCGCTGGAAGAAGTCTCTCTGATGAGCAAATCAATTCGTCTTTGCAATCAGTAATCAATAATGAATGAGTTTAATAATAAAAATAAATGTAGCGATTGGAAAGAAACTCGATGTAATGGCGTAAAAGTTGGTAATAAATATTCTTCACAAAAATACTCAAGGAAAAGTATGTTGCATTAAAATTAATCGGTATAATTTAGACTGTAACCAATACTAGTACCAAGTCAGTACTTTAAAAACAGTTCTAGTGCTTCAACGATGCCTGAACTGGTACTTAAAATATTTAAAAAAAAAAATGCATATTTCGTAATTGAAATACTTAAATTCTATAAATTAAATGATTAGTGAGTCAGTGACACATTCAAAAATAAGGATCAAGTTGTCATAAATATTGCAGGTATTCAGAAGATGGAGAATGTGCAAAAAGTGACTTTTTTAATATTGATGCTGCCTCTCTTGCTTTAATCTTTGTTTACATATGATAGTTAGCTTACCAATTTTCCAAGATTCCATGTGGCATTTGCTACGTCAAAACTAGCGATGGGGGGCTATTTGAAGCTGACTTGTAACTCTTAATATTTGAAACCTAAAGAAAAAAATTAGCTGACTGTCACGTCAGGGTCGCATGTTTAAGCGATGGTCGTTTCCCCAAGATGCAGATAGACGTCCGGAAGCAGTGTGCAGGTAAGATGGAGGATTTATTTGAATCAACAGGACAAAAACACGAAATAAGTCAAATGTGCGGATAGCACGAGAAGCTACAGCAGAGCTTAGCCCTAGACTAGCCAACAAAAGGAGCAAGAAGCAAGTAGTACCAACGTAACTGTCGCGTGTTGCAAATAAGACTGCCAGGCAGAGTATGGCACGAGGCAGGAATAATTAGCTCTCTGATTAGTGACCAGGAGCAGGTGAGTGTCCCGACCACTAATCAGAGGCAGGTAACAAAAATCAGCACCAATGGCTACTAAGAACACAAACAAGGGAGCTGAACTAGAATTAACCAACAACTAAGGAAATACTAAACCAAACAAAACATGACCCGGGCAATGATCTGTCATTACCCGGGTCATGACAGAGACGGCTCATTCCGCAAAAAAACAATTGTATGGTGCGGCACTCGTAAGCCGAGGTATAACTGTACCTCCAGCTTTAGTTTTTTTTTTTTACCCCGTTTATCCAAAACACTAAAACTAAAATAACAATAACAAAATATTGAAGATATACTGTATGCTTTTTATTGCACACACCACTATGCAACCGTTGCTTTTTCACAACCAACATTTGCTAAATTATATAGAAACCCGTTTTTCCACAAAACTTTATGACGTGGATTCAAGATTTTGTTAGAAACAGAGTGATTTCCGATCTGTTCTTTTTTGGTGAATGAAGCATGCATCTTAAAGTACCAGTAGAGTGGACAAAACAAGTTGCCTCTATATTGAAGCTATTATCATATACAGGAAATATATCTGATTTATGACACATAAAGACTTCCAAAGTGTGCGAATAAATAGATATGATCAAAATAGTATGAATCTCATTTTGAGAGATAATGAGGAACCCAGACACATCATCTCGTGACATAGAGGTAGGAACAGCAGACCTCTCTTCCCACCAAAAACAGTGCAAATCGTGCATAGTTTGTGAGAGCCAACAACGATTACTTTGGGCAAAATTATGATCCAGACCCTTATAGTGTTGATCCTGAATATAAGGAGGATGTGCTTCAAGTTTTAGAAGCTCTGCTAAACAAATCCAGTTTTGGTGAAACACTATAGCATCATGTAGCAGTATTGCTAAGTGCTAAACAAGAAATACAAACTACAAACATAATTAAATGATAGTTTACTGTACAATGTCTTCTCCTACTTCAATGACGGCTGAGAGGATGTCCATATCTTCTCATTTAGATGAACAATTTATGATAACAAGGAAGTCTCCCTGCAGACACCGTCATTGGTTGTGTGTGTTTGTCTCCATCTCCAAGTATGAATTAGATGTCACAGATGAACAGATTCAGAATCAAGGCTAAATCCTCCTATTATACAGATGAGTGGCATGATTCATAATGTAGAATAACTTTGACGAGCAGAGGCGCGATGATGCGGGAGCAGCAAGTAATCGCTGCTGGCTCACGGTAAAGGGCTACTTAGCTGTCTGTATCATTGCGTCGCTAAGAAATAGTTTGTTTGCGTTAGCGCTTATAATAACATCGCTAATATTTCGTTAATATTCAGGTCACGATAAGTATAGAGAGTATTGTTGGTGGGTTTAGGATGGTTATTTAGAGGGTTTTGTGGGCAAAATAGAGAGCCCCCATTGATTACATTGTTAGATGACTTTTTATTTATTTATTTAGTTACAATGCATAAAAAAACAAAACATAATTGTTCATGTCTTATATAAGGATTCTGAACAATAAACAGCACATCTCTGTTTAATGTTTGCATATTTCCAGTATGACTGATCTGATAACATGGTCAGAGTGCAGAAGCGTTCCCTCCGGAAATAGCCAAAGGTATTCGGAGTGGAATATTAAAAATGGCTGACTAAATTTGGTGCATTTTGTGATGTTTAAACTGTGTTTTTACATACTTTGCAGATTGTAAATACAATTGGATATGCTTTAATGGATACAATGAAACACAATTAAGCATATAAAGTCAACATGTTTTTCCACTCTACTGGTACTTTAAGGAGAGAAACAAATGCAGTAGGTGTAACCCAATATCTATGTCCTTGTGTAGGCCTTTTTTTCTGTGTCTGGACGTAAGGCTCTTTGAAAGTAAATCCATGTCCATTGCAGCAAGTTGGAGGCGATGGTTGCTTGTTTGTGTGGCTGTGTTATCATCTCCTGTTTCCTGTCAAAACAGGAAAAGTCAGGGGGTGAAAATGGAGGCTAGGAAAGTGCTGCCCTTGATGTGTGTTGGCTTAGGCTCTAGCTCTGGCCGACAACGACCCTCCCGGTCAGGAAAAACAGAATAGTTTGGGGCGGAGGCCACAGCCATGGTTTTATTTTTATCACTTTTACAAAGTAACAACGTAGTGAGGGATGCTTTTCCCCAACTGTTGACACAGGTTTCGGTCATTTTTATCTCCCAAACACAGCAGCTGCCGGCAACGGAGCGAGGGAGATGGCCCACCTGCCTGGTGGCCTCATATGATTGTGGTCTCTGTTTAGGAAAGGAAATCCTTTTTGACTTTTGGTTAATCATGAAAGTGAGACACCCCTTCTCCCTGGATGATCCCAAGACCTCCAATCACAATGCCACAATGCCTCCCCTGTCAGACGGTGGCGGTCATGTGCTTTTATCCATCCATCACGCGCGTTAAAACCGTGCGACAGGACGACACACACGTGCAGCGAGCTAACTTTGCACAAATGCCACACTGAAAGTCCGCTATCAGTTCTGTGTAGTACTTGCTGATGTCTAAGCCGTTAAAAGACTCCGTCCGTGTCTGCAGTGATATGGCTAAATGAGAATGCACAGGCTGACGCAGCTCAAAAATAGCTCATTAGGGAGCCAGCTAATTATTGTCTGGTGAAAAATGATAACCATCTCTTGTACTGGCCTGCGTCATGACTCACTCCAAAGTTAGAATTGTAGAATTCCAGGAGTTGGACAGCAGAGCTGCTTTTAGTTCTTTATGGGCTGTCAAACAACAGCATGTTGATAGATTGCACCAAGAACTCTTTTCTGTTTTGGCAACAGTGTCTGTGGACTTGAACCAGAAGCAATAGATTTCTATGAGGGGAAAAACAACATGGAACATAAAAACATCAGCTTTGGCACGTACATAGCAGATAAAGAGATGTTGTGTGCCATCGAATGGGGGTCATCGGCAGGAGGGTCAGAGTTCATTTGTCATTCAGGTGGTGTTCGAGTGCTCTTGCGGGAGTCCACACCGATGCTGACCTCCATTGGTCGCACAACTAGTTACCCTTTGACCCCTCAGTCTGACAATCAAACCACAAGCACGGGCGAGGGCATGCTTGTGCATCTCCAAACCTGCTTTACATAGAACCGTGTGTGTGTGTGTGTGTGTGTGTGTGTGTGTGTGTGTGTGTGTGTGTGTGTGTGTGTGTGTGTGTGTGTGTAATTCAGTCCAACATGATGTCATTGCTCTTGTAGCTCTTCATTGTGTTTTTAGTGCCCCTGAAAAATAAACACAACAAAGGTAGAGCCGCGTGTAAAGATTTACAACTGCGTCTAGAGAATTTAGCCCTAAGAAGAATATAGTAAATGTTTGTTAGCCTGGATCTCCCTGCGAAAAACTAAGGACAGGCATTTCAATACATTTACTACTGTAGATTGACTATGGGGAATATTAATAGATAATCAATTTCCTTCCTTGGGGTCTGTGTGAATGCAGTTCAACTTCCCAGAGCTGATGTCCTGTTAGAGTTAAAGAAATTATTTGCAAACATTTCTAAAAAAAAACTTTTTTACATTATCATTTTGGGGTATTGTGTATAGAATTTCGAGGACACAAATGCATTTATTCCATTTTTTGAATAAGGCTGTAACAACAACATGTGGAAAAAGTGAATACTTTGAGGATGTATGGTATTGTGGTACCTCAGTTTTCATACTCCCCACTTTTTGTACGTTGTTTGAACAAAATGTTCCCCAGTACCAATGATTCACACACACACTAAGTGTGGTGAAATGTGTCCTCTGCATTTGACCCATCCCCTTGTTCACCCCCTGGGAGGTGAGGGGAGCAGTGAGCAGCAGCGGTCACCACGCTCGGGAATCATTTTTGGTGATTCAACCCCCAATTCCAACCCTTGATGCTGAGTGCCAAGCAGGGAGGTAATGGGTCCCATTTTTATAGTCTTTGGTATGACTCGGTCGGGGTTTGAACTCACGACCTACCGATGTGGGGAAAACAATAGAACGTTTTGTGTTGAAAAAGCTTATACCAACCGTGCTTGACGTGTGTAAAAACCAATATGCATATCTGCCTAAGCACAGTACTACAACGGCTCTAGTCAGGGCAATGCACACCTGGCTTACCGAAACCGACTCCAAACCAACGATGGTGAGAGTACTATTGGCAGATATGTCGAGAGCTTTTGATGTAATTGACCATGGGATCCTGATGCAAAACATACTGGACCTCGGACTGTGCCCATATCTGACAGCCTGGCTACATAGTTACATCTCAGGAAGGAGACAGAGAGTGGTGGCAAATGAAGCTCACAGCCCCTGGATTGAAGTTACATCTGGGGTGCCACAAGGGGGTGTTGTCTCCCCATATGTCTTCCTCCTTTATATGGCCACCGGGGATGCTGTGGTTGAGGACACCCTTGATGTCGGATATGCAGACGACATTGGGCTATCGAGAGCGACCCCCATAACCAGCATCATGTCAGACACAACGATGTGCCAGGAGGCACAAAGGCTGGACGAATGGGCAACAAATAAGAAAATGATACTCAACAGGAAAAAGTCGGTAGAACTCCGGATATATTTTGCCCGAAATCCATCACAACCTCCTGCACTGATGTTGGAGGGACAGGAGGTCCCTGTCGTGGAAACAACAAAGTATCTGGGTTACCATCTCGATCAAAACCTGACTGGAGATGTGCACATCGAGAAGGCAATAAAAACCGCCTCCAAGCGGCTGCACTACCTCACAGTCATGGCGAGACATGGACTACCTGCAGACGACTTTGTTACCATCTACACCACTCTCATCAGGCCGTGTCTGGAATATAGCTCAGTGCTCTTTGTGGGCTGCTCCAAAAAACAACAGGCAGAGCTAGAGCGAGTCCAGAAACGTGCCTGTAAAATCATTACGAGGAGAGCTGGAAACATCTCACAACCCCTACCATTACTCCAGAGCAGGAGAGAGGAGGCTGCAGTGAAGCTGGTCAGGAATATGAATGATAAGCAACACCCTCTGCATGACCTGCTACCTCCAACACGAGGCAGCCGCACCGCCAGGACATTAAGGAACCAACATAAGCTGGCTGAACCCGAGCCCAAAGCCAAGACAAAGAGACTTAAAAACTCTACCCTGCATACTGCAATTAAACTGTATAATGATACTATCTAATTAAATAAGTAATACAGTCATATACCAGAATGCTAATAGTTTCCATGCTGCTGTTGCCCTGAAAATGTTTATTTTTAATTTTTATTATTATTATCTTTTTAATATAAAATACTGTTAGTTCTTTTAATTTTTTTAATTTTTGTTAGTTTGATATTCATTGTAAAGTTCAGCTGTTTTTTCAGTGGGGCCATGGCTCCACTGCAAGCATGAATTAATAAAGTCAAGTCAAGTCAAGTCAAGTCAAGTCAAGTCAAGTCAATCTCAGGGCGGACACTCTAACCACAAGGCCACTGAGCGGGTTTTTTTTCTTTAGACCCCAAACTTGACTGAATCAGCCAGGAAGTGCACTCAAACCGTTTGGAAGTTAAAAGCACAATAATATTCCCTGCAAGCAATGTTCCCTCTAATTTTTCATGTGTGTGAGCAAACACACAAACACTCTGAGCATTCAGTGGAATACAGATGTGCACACTGTGGTCATACCAGCAGCACATTTGTCTCAAACCTGACATAACAATTTAAATGTCTTATTATTATAATCAAGTGACTAGTCAATTTCAAGAGATTATTTTCTAATATATGTGATTTGGCCCACTTAGATATTGTTTTTTCTTTTAATCAGCTATGCACTATAGTATTTTATTCCTGGGTGGGGGTCCTGCTTTGGAAAGATTGTGTACCCCTTTCAGAGATCACATTTAGTTCCCCTTAAAACATTCACATGTTGCATGAGTTGAAGTGTTTATTAACTTTCTGTCCGTAAAATAAATATTTTTATTAGCAATTATGTAGTCCTGTAACATCATTTCATGATTAATATCCAAAAAATAAAATTCTTAACAAATGACAGTAGAATAAGCACACTGATTGAGGAGTCATGGTAAAACGACCTGAAATTTACACTTAAGGTGTAGTTTTGGAGTTGTCCAACTTTTTGTGTGGCCTTAAACGCACCAGTGGCTAATTGCCATAGTGTGTGTGTTGGTGCAGGTGAGAGAGAGAGAGCAAGCGACTGCTGTTGATATAACAGATGACAAAGAGTTGCTTTTGGCTTGGTTCGTACGGTAGACAACGACCAGTTTTGCCAGATAAAAGTATTTTACACATTGTTTTGGTGTGGTTATGGCCGACAAACAACTTCGCTAAATAAAGGGACCGATGGAATTCCTGTCCTCCTTTAAGTGTCTCCACTCTCCATTTGATTGATTGATTGAGACTTTTATTAGTAGGTTGCACAGTGAAGTACATATTCCGTACAATTGACCACTAAATGGTAACACCCCAATAAGTTTTTCAACTTGTTTAAGTCGGGGTCCACTTAAATTGATTCATGATACAGATATATACTATCATATATACTATCATCATAATACAGTCATCACACAAGATAATCATCAGGGTATATACATTGAATTATTTACATTATTTACAATTTGGGGGGGGGGGGGGGGGGGGGGGGTTAGGTTTGGTTGTTATCATCAGTCATCAACAATTGAGAACAGAGAAATGGATATTGAAACAGTGTAGGTCTGACTTGGTAGGATATGTACAGCAAGTAGTGGACATAGAGAGAGAGAGAGAGAGAGATCAGAAGGCATAAGAAAAGTATCTAAATTTGATTGTTTACATTTCATTATTAACAATCCGGGGAGGGTGTTAGTTTAGGGTTGACATTTTTTTGTACAATAATTTAAGTGTTGACAAACATTGTTTTATCTGTTGAGGCCGCCTTTTGTCACCTGTTACTCACAGTTACATTGCAAAATCATAAAAAACAAACAATTTGTTTATTTTGTTTAGAGTGGGATTTGATTTTTTGCGCGGCATAGATTTGCTGTGCGCAGAGGGCGCGTGAGCAGTGCGCACCTTAGAGGGAACGTTGCCTGCAAGGTCTCACCACTGAAGTGAAAGTCAGTGTGTAGGCAAAATGCTATTGTTCCTAAAATACAAAGTAGCAGAATGCGCATGTGGAAAAACATGTTGATAAGCTCTGCATTTTCCGGGAAGGCAAATGAAAACCCTTCAGATTTGTTTCAATGGATTAGTGCCTGCTTCTCGCCACCAAGATAGCCCCGCCCACTTCCTTATCGTGCCCAGATTCAATTGAATGTGTCTAGACATCTCAATTAGCAAGAAAAAAAAGCTGGTTAGTGCTTATCTCAGTGGGTTTTTTGTATCTTTATTCTCACCAGTGTGTAGTTTTTTTAAACACAAAACCATTTCCCATTACTGGTCCTGGTTCTGGACTGATGCATACTTTTCTTTTATTGTTCCACACTGATAATGGTATTCATTGACAAATCAATGGCATCGTAATCTTGGACATGGCCTTCTTTCATTTGGAATCAAAATTCCTAGCACCGGCAGACTGATTTTTACCTTTTGCAACTCTGTTGTTCTATTGTCCTCAAGGACATGCAGCAGTTTTGTCAGACACAAAGCGTGTCACTCAGCAAGATAATGCCTGCGAGAGACGTGCTCGCACTGCTCACCCTGGCACAGAGCGAGCTAGGTAAAGCTACACTATTCCCAAGCAGTTTCTAATGGACCCAAACTGAGAGACAATGAAAAAAATGTATTATTTTTTATTCAATCTACTTAATAATGAATTGTGCTGAAATCAGGCAGGCCTGAAGCTATGCTGCTGGTCCAACATTTACACTTGTGTATTTTTGCATATTATTAATAACAATTAAAATATTTCAAAACGGCTGCTTACGTATGCGCTAACGTAGTGCATCATTTATGTTTTTAAACGTGTATGCCCAGTGCAGTTGCTTTGTGGAGCTGTTGTACTGTATTAGACTCTTATTAAAGGCCTACTGAAATGCGATTTTCTTATTTAAACGGGGATAGCAGGTCCATTCTATGTGTCATACTTGATCATTTCGCGATATTGCCATATTTTTGCTGAAAGGATTTAGTAGAAAACATTGACGATAAAGTTCGCAACTTTTGGTCGCTGATAAAAAAGCCTTGCCTGTACCGGAAGTAGCAGACGAGTAGCGTGACGTCACAGGTTGTGGCGCTCCTCACATCTGCACATTGTTTACAATCATGGCCACCAGCAGCGAGAGCGATTCGGACCGAGAAAGCGACGATTTCCCCATTAATTTGAGCGAGGTTGAAAGATTTGTGGATGAGGAAAGTGAGAGTGAAGGACTAGAAGGCAGTGGGAGCGATTCAGATAGGGAAGATGCTGTGAGAGGCGGGTGGGACCTGATATTCAGCTGGGAATGACTAAAACAGTAAATAAACACAAGACATGTATATACTCTATTAGCCACAACACAACCAGGCTTATATTTAATATGCCACAAATGAATCCCGCATAACACACACCTCCCCCCTCCCGTCCATATAACCCGCCAATACAACTCAAACACCTGCACAACACACTCAATCCCACAGTCCAAAGTACCATTCACCTCCCCAAAGTTCATACAGCACATATATTTCCCCAAAGTCCCTAAAGTTACGTACGTGACATGCACATAGCGGCACGCACGTACGGGCAAGCGATCAAATGTTTGGCAGCCGCAGCTGCATGCATACTCACGGTACCGTGTCTGCGTATCCAACTCAAAGTCCTCCTGGTAAGAGTCTCTGTTGTCCCAGTTCTCCACAGGCCAATGGTAAAGCTTAACTGTCATCTTCCGGGAATGCAAACAATGAAACACCGGCTGTGTTATCCGGCACACCAGTCAAGGGGTGCATTCTATGGCAGGGGTGCGTTATCCAGCAGAACACCTGCCGCAATACACCGCTTCCCACCTACAGCTTTCTTCTTTGCTGTCTCCATTGTTCATTGAACAAATTGCAAAAGATTCACCAACACAGATGTCCAGAATACTGTGGAATTTTGCGATGAAAACAGACGACTTAATAGCTGGCCACCATGCTGTCCCAAAATGTCCTCTACAATCTGTGACGTCACGCGCAGGCGTCATCATACCGAGACGTTTTCAGCAGGATATTTCGCGCAAAATTTAAAATTGCACTTTAGTAAGCTAACCCGGCCGTATTGGCATGTGTTGCAATGTTAAGATTTCATCATTGATATATAAACTATCAGACTGCGTGGTCGGTAGTAGTGGGTTTCAGTAGGCCTTTAATGTACTTGCTAATTTCGAGTTCATAGATGTTTTTTCTCCTATAATGATGCGTATCGTTACAATTTTATTGATACCAGTACCGATATTACTTACAGATACCGAATTTATCAGTACCCCTATCAATACTTCGTGTAATTGGTGTAAAAGATGTGAAAAGATGTTGAACCTATGTTAATCGATATCAATATATATTGATCTGTGCTCAGCAAGTTTAGGAACATTGTTTTAAAAGTTAAGCACTTTTAATGTAAAGTAAGCTTGCCCGTATTTAGCGTCATTGTGGAAGTCTGGTTTCACCGGGTTCTTCTGACCACCAACCACGGACATGACAGGGTTTTGAACAAGGTTTTATTTTCAGTCTTTTTGTGCTTTTCAGCAAATGTCTTTCTCGTCTGTCTCGCTCTCGCTCTCGCTCGTGCTCCACCTCCTCTCTTCTTCCCGACTGCTGCTTTTAACAGAGCGACAGGTGATCAGACAAACACACTCAGCTGTGTCATCCACTCACCTGTCGCTAATCTCGAAGCCGGTCCCGACACGTCCCGCCTCGCTGCAGGTCCGCAGGCCACGCCCCTCACATACCTCCACCGCCAGACTCAGGCCGGGACGCCGTCCGGCCGCGCCCACTCCCCCCCCCCCGTGAGGGAGCGGGAAAGGAAGTCGGCCACAGCCATCTGTGGCCCCGGTCTGTGAATCACTCTGAAGTTGTAGGGTTGCAAAGCTAGATACCAACGGGTGATCCGCGCGTTGGCATCTTTCATGCGGTGGAGCCACTGGAGGGGTTTGTGGTCCGAGCAGAGGCTGAATGAGCGCCCCAGGAGGTAGTATCGGAGGGCCCCGACCGCCCACCTGATGGCGAGGCACTCCCTCTCCACTGTGCTGTACCTTGCCTCACTTTCGGACAGCTTCCGGCTGATGTAGAGAATGGGTCGGTCGACGCCCTCCACCTGCTGGGACAAAACCGCTCCCAGTCCTCTGCCCGACGCGTCAGCCTGCAGACAAAACGGGAGAGAAAAATCAGGCATGTGCAGGACCGGCTCCTCGCAGAGGGCCTTCTTAACCCTCTCAAACGCCTGCTGGCACTGCTCCGTCCACTGGACCAGATCTGGAGCACCCTTTCGGGTGAGGTCAGTTATTGGGCTGGTAAGGGCCGCAAACCGGGGGATAAACCTCCGGTAGTAACCCGCCAGACCCAAAAACTGCCTCACCTCTTTTTTCGTCTTGGGGTTTGGGCAGGTCGCAATTGCCGCTGTTTTATCTACCTGCGGCCGCACCTGCCCTCCTCCCAAGTGGTACCCCAGATACTGTACTTCCCTCCGGCCAACTGCACACTTCGCCGGGTTGGCGGTGAACCCTGCCTGTCTCAGGGACTCGAGCACTGCCCCCACCCGCCGCATGTGTTCATCCCAGATGCTACTCAGGATGATGAACTCATCAAGGTAGGCCGCAGCGTATGCAGCGTGGGGTCGCAGCACACGGTCCATGAGGCGCTGGAACGTGGCGGGCGCACCGAACAAGCCAAACGGAAGTGACACAAATTGGTACAAACCTTCCGGAGTGGAAAAGGCCGTTTTTTCCCTGGACTCTGGTGACAAGGGAATCTGCCAGTAGCCCTTGGTTAAATCCAGTGTCGTGAAGAAACGAGCAGCGCCCAGCCGATCCAGGAGCTCGTCGACCCGAGGCATTGGGTACGCGTCAAAACGTGAAATTTCGTTCACCTTGCGGTAATCCACACAGAACCGCACAGACCCATCCTTCTTCCCTACCAGAACAATGGGACTGCACCACGCGCTGTGGGATTCTTCTATTACCCCCAACTCCAGCATGGATTTTAATTCCTCCCGAACTACTTTGCGTTTGTGTTCGGGGAGCCTGTAGGGCCGAGACCGCACCGTAACACCCGGGCTGGTCTCAATATGATGCTGGATGAGGTTCGTGCGCCCGGGCCGAGGGGAGAACACATCAGAGAAGCGCTGCTGCAGTTTAGCAACATCCGCTCTCTGCGCTAACGTGAGCTGATCGTCACAGAGGAGGGGAAAGGGCGGACCAGCGCGCGGGACCTCCGGCCCGAACTCCCCCTCCTCCTTAACCACCGTTACCATGGAAACAGGCTCTGCCTCCTTCCATGCTTTCAGGAGGTTTATATGATAAATTTGGGTGGCTCCGCCCCGGTCCGAGCGCCGGACCTCGTAGTCCACATCACCCACTTGCCGTGTGACCTCGAAGGGTCCTTGCCAGCGCGCAAGTAATTTCGAGCTGGATGTGGGGAGTAATATAAGCACTTTTTCTCCCGGTGAAAATTTTCTAAGCTGAGTCCCCCTGTTATACGTGCGCTGCTGACGTTCCTGGGCACGGAGCAAATTCTCGCGTGACAAGTGCCCCACCGTGTGGAGTTTTGCTCGCATGTCCATGACGTATTGAATTTCGTTTTTGCTGGAGCTTGGCCCCTCCTCCCAGCTTTCCTTAATTACGTCCAATACTCCGCGCGGCTTCCTGCCGTATAGTAACTCAAAAGGCGCAAAGCCTGTGGAGGCCTGAGGTACCTCCCGCATCGCAAACAGTAGGGGATCCAGCCATTTATCCCAATTTGGTTTGTCCTTATGTGTAAACTTACGGATCATGGTTTTCAGCGTTTTATTCAATCTCTCCACCAGCCCATCTGTTTGTGGATGGTATACGCTGGTGCGGATCGCTTTAATTCCCAATAATCCGTACAGTTCCTTTATCGTGCGTGACATAAAGGACGTGCCCTGGTCAGTCAGAATCTCTTTCGGGATTCCAACTCGGGAGATGACCTGAAACAGGGCCTGCGCTACACTCTTTGCAGAGATGGAGCGCAGGGGCACTGCTTCGGGATAGCGTGTTGCGTAATCCACTAGGACTAACACAAAGCGATATCCCCGTGTGCTCGGGTGGAATGGTCCGATGAGGTCCATACCCATTCTTTCGAAGGGGACCTCCATGAGCGGCAATGGGCGCAAAGGCGCCTTTGGGGTGGCCGCCGGGTTCACCAGCTGACAGTCCGGGCAGGCAGCGCACCAGCGGCGCACGTCTGCCCGGATGCCCGGCCAATAGAATCGGACCATGACCCGATTTAGTGTTTTATTATACCCCATGTGGCCAGCCATGGGATTGTAATGCGCCGCCTGGAAAACCATTTCCCTGCGGCGTTTTGGCACCAACAATTGGGTGGATTCCTCTCCGGTCTGAGTGTCACGGCTCACTCGGTATAGTCTATCTCTCATAATCGAGAAGTGAGGGAACACCCGCGCTGCTCCCGGGCGCACCAGCTGACCGTCGATGTAATCCACCTGGTCCCAGGCCGCGCGCAAAGTTTCGTCGCGAGACTGCTCGAGCGGAAAATCCTCCATAGGGTGCCAGTGGGGGTCCGGGGGGGCTTCCCGCGAAGCCCCCACCGGTTCCCGCTCGGCAGTATCGGACGGACCCGCGTCACCACTGAGAACCGCGCGGATGCTCCCCTTTCCTACGGTCCGTGAACGCACCCCCACACATTGTGTCAGTAAATGGTTAAACCCCGGCCAATTTGTGCCCAAGATTACGGGGTGCGAGAGGTGCGTACTTACAGCTACCTCGACCCTATGCTTTTGGCCCTCATACCAAATTTCTACTGGCACCATAGGGTACTCGTGCACATCCCCATGAACACACCTGATTTTTAGCCGTGTTGCCTGCCTCAAAGCCCCGGGTCGAACCAGGTTCTGGTGGATCATGGTCTGCCCGCAGCCCGAATCCACCATCGCCTGGTATGTACTCCCCTGTATCGTTACCTTCATACCGTACGTCTCCCCCGGGCCGGGGGAGGGCACTGAAGGAGCGGCCACCCGGCTCACGCGCCCCACCTACACCTGCGGAGGTCCGTGACGCGCGCGACCGGGCCGCCCACGCCTCCAGCACGCCTGCCCAAGCGTTTGAGGGGCCGTCTGCGCGGGAGATGTTCTGGAAGCAGCAGCCGGGACCTGCGGAGACAGAATAGAGGGAGGGTCACGTGGGAAAAAGTGGGGAATGTGTCGTTCTCTCTCCTCGCGGTGGACAGCCAAGTGGTTCTCGGCGAGGGTCACCGCTGCTGCGAGGTCCCGGGGCCGGTGGTACCGGATCCAGTACGCCGTCCGCGTCGGGATCGCCTCCACAAACTGCTCCAGTACGATCTGGTCCAGCAGTCGGCCATCTCCCTCTCCCGGCTGCAGCCAGCGCGTCGCCGCCTCCTGGAGCCGCTGGCCAAAGGTGAATGGCCGGTCCTCCTTCCCCAGACGCATGGACCGGAACCGTCGTCGGAAATCTTCGGCGGTGCCTCCCGTCCGGTCCAGCACCGCCCTCCTCAGGTCCTCAAAGCGCACTCTAGAGGGCGCCGGCAGGCTGAGCGCCGCACGCTGCGCCTCCCCCGTCAGGAGCGGCAAGAGCCACACCCCCCACTCTTCTTCCGGCCACGCGCATGCTCTCGCCGTGGCCGCAAAAATGTCCAAAAAGGCATGGGGATCTTCTTTTTCTCCCATGCGGGGGATGGTGACGGTCGTCGGCACTGACAGTGCGCCGCCCCCCTGGTCCGCTAACGCCCGCAGGACCTGGCACTGTTGGCGGGTGGTCGCTGCCAGCTCAGAGAGCGCTCCCGCGAGAGCCGTCAGGGTGTCGTCTTCCCCGGCCTCCGGTGGTCCAGCCGAGTTGGGCGCCAAATTGTGGAAGTCTGGTTCCACCGGGTTCTTCTGACCACCAACCACGGACATGACAGCAGTGTTCAGGGTTTTGAACAAGGTTTTATTTTCAGTCTTTTTGTGCTTTTCAGCAAATGTCTTTCTCGTCTGTCTCGCTCTCGCTCTCGCTCGTGCTCCACCTCCTCTCTTCTTCCCGACTGCTGCTTTTAACAGAGCGACAGGTGATCAGACAAACACACTCAGCTGTCTCATCCACTCACCTGTCGCTAATCTCGAAGCCGGTCCCGACACGTCCCGCCTCGCTGCAGGTCCGCAGGCCACGCCCCTCACAGTCATCAAAGCAAAAATAACAGATAGCTACGGGGGTCGAAAAAAGATCATAACAAATGCAAACGCCACAAGACATTATCATTAATTACAATACAAAACCTTCTGCTCCAGCACGATTGCAAAAGCCACAACAAAGACAAATGACACAACACAATAATATAATGCCACAACTCAAATGTACAAACCCTGTTTCCATATGAGTTGGGAAATTGTGTTAGATGTAAATATTAACGGAATACAATGATTTGCCAATCCTTTTCAACCCAAATTCAGTTGAATATGCTACAATGACAACATATTTGATGTTCAAACTGATAAACGTTTTTTTTTTTTTACAAATAATCATTAACTTTAGAATTTGATGCCAGCAACACGTGACAAAGAAGTTGGGAAAGGTGGCAATAAATACTGATAAAGTTGAGGAATGCTCATCAAACACTTATTTGGAACATCCCACAGGCGAACAAGCTAATTGGGAACAGGTGGGTGCCATGATTGGGTGTAAAAGTAGATCCCATGAAATGCTCAGTCATTCACAAACAAGGATGGGGCGAGGGTCACCACTTTGTCAACAAATGCGTGAGCAAATTGTTGAACAGTTTAAGAAAAACCTTTCTCAACCAGCTATTGCAAGGAATTTAGGGATTTCACCATCTACGCTCCGTAATATCATCATAGGGTTCAGAGAATCTGAAGAAATCACTGCACGTAAGCAGCCAAGCCCGTGATCTTCGATCCCTCAGGCTGTACTGCATCAACAAGCGACATCAGTGTGTAAAGGATATCACCACATGGGGTTAAAACTCTTCTATGCAAGGCGAAAACCGTTTATCAACAACACCCAGAAACGCCGTCGGCTTTGCTGGGCCTGAGCTCATCTAAGATGGACTGATACAAAGTGGAAAAGTGTTCTGTGGTCTGACAAGTCCACATTTCAAATTGTTTTTGGAAACTGTGGACGTCGTGTCCTCCGGACCAAAGAGGAAAAGAACCATCCGGATTGTTATAGGCGCAAAGTTGAAAAGCCAGCATCTGTGATGGTATGGGGGTGTATTAGTGCCCAAGACATGGGTAACTTACACATCTGTGAAGCCGCCATTAATGCTGAAAGGTACATACAGGTTTTGGAGCAACATATGTTGCCATCCAAGCAACGTTACCATGGACGCCCCTGCTTATTTCAGCAAGTCAATGCCAAGCCACGTGTCACATCAACGTGGCTTCATAGTAAAAGAGTGCGGGTACTAGACTGGCCTGCCTGTAGTCCAGACCTGTCTCCCATTGAAAATGTGTGGCACATTATGAAGCCTAAAATACCACAACGGAGACCCCCGGACTGTTGAACAACTTAAGCTGTACATCAAGCAAGAATGGGAAAGAATTCCACCTGAGAAACTTAAAAAATGTTTCTCCTCAGTTCCCAAACGTTTACTGAGTGTTGTTAAAAGGAAAGGCCATGTAACACAGTGGTGAACATGCCCTTTCCCAACTACTTTGGCACGTGTTGCAGCCATGAAATTCTAAGTTAATTATTATTTGCAAAAAAAAAATAAAGTTTATGAGTTTGAACATCAAATATGTTGTCTTTGTAGTGCATTCAACTGAATATGGGTTGAAAATGATTTGCAAATCATTGTATTCCGTTTATATTTACATCTAACACAATTTCCCAACTCATATGGAAACGGGGTTGTTACGAACTGGTCAAGGGGGTGACCCCGGGATGCAGAGACGAGAGGCAAGTTTAAATAACAAAAAGGGAAAACATTTAATGAGTCCAAAAAGTGTAACAAAAAGCGATGGGGGCAGAAGTGCACACCATGAATACTTAAATGAAAACAGGTTCCTCAGTGGTCGGCAGGGGGAGAAGCCAGGGCACACTAAGACACAGGGTAAAGTCCTTGTTGCCTCAAGGAGGCTAGGAAACAAACACAACACGTTAGGAATTACAGGATTAAGGAAAAACAACATACCGGGACTGACGAGGCGAAGTAGGCACATGCACGTGGAAGGTGCAGGAAAAATAACCAGCAAGGCCCAGCTGTGGGTGACGAGCTTAAATACTCCTCTGAAGAAATGGTTTGCAGGTGTGCCTAGTGTCCGCCCCTCGCTGGAGACTAATGAGCTGAGGAAACATCACAATAAAAGAGAAAGCAGGGAAATAAAAACACAACAGTACCCCCCCCCTTAAAGGACGCCACCTGGCGGCTTACCTGGTTTCTCTGGAAAACGAACATAAAATGTATTTAAAAGTGTAGGGTCTAGGATAAGGGAACGCGAGACCCAGGATCGGTCCTCGGGGCCGTAGCCCTCCCAGTCCACCAGATACTGGAAACCCCTGCCCCTTCTCCTCACATCAAGAATGGCCTTGACAGAGAACGCAGGATGGCCATCAATAAGCCTGGGAGGTGGAGGAGGCACCTCTGGAGGACTCAAGAGACTGGTGGAAACGGGCTTGATGAGTGAGACGTGGAACGAAGGATGTATCCTTAGGGAGTCAGGAAGGTGTAGTTGAACGGCGGAGGGATTGATGAAACGTTCAATGGAAAAAGGCCCAATAAATCTTGGCTGAAGCTTCTTAGAGTCCACTTGGAGAGGAAGATCACGAGACGACAACCACACCTTCTGACCGGGCTTGTAGTCTGGTGCTGTACTGCGGTGGCGGTTAGCAAGGCGCTGGTTGCGCTCTGAGGTGCGTAGCAATGCAGTATTGCGCCAGGCTTGATGTGCGCGGTGCAGGTGGGCAGCCACAGATGGGACGGTGACCTCCTTTTCCAGAGAATTAAAAACGGGGGGTTGGTAACCGTAGGCAGAGTGAAAAGGTGACATACCTGTAGCCGAGCTGATGAGTGTATTATGTGCGTACTCTATCCACGGTAGACTGAAGGCCCAGGAGGCCGGCTGCTGGTGGCAGACGCAGCGGATTGCGGCCTCTAGGTCTTGATTGGTGCGTTCAGTCTGACCGTTAGTCTGTGGGTGGTATCCTGAGGAAAGGCTGGGTGATGCTCCTAATGCCTTGCAGAACGCCTTCCAAACAGCAGACGAGAATTGTGGACCTCTATCCGAAACTACATCCACTGGGATACCATGCAGCCGGAAGACATGGCGTACGAGCAGTTCAGCAGTCTCGAGTGCAGAGGGTAACTTGGCCAGAGCGACAAAATGGGCCATCTTAGAAAAGCGGTCAACCAAAGTCAATATCACTGTGTTGCCCTTGGATGGTGGAAGTCCTGTGACGAAGTCCAATGCCACATGGGACCACGGGCGGGAGGGAATTGGAAGCGGGCGCAGAAGACCGGCTGGTGCCCGGTGTGATGCTTTATTACGGGCACAAGAGGCACAGGCCGATACAAAGTCCTTTGTGTCAGCCCTGAAGGTTGGCCACCAGAAGCGCTGGGATAGGAGGAAAAAAGTACGGGTTATGCCCGGGTGGCAAGCAACCTTGGAGCTGTGGGCCCAGTTTAGTACTTCAGGACGGAGCTCTGGGATCACAAACAAACGCCCTTGAGGGCAGTTCTTAGGAGAGGGAACGTTCTTGAGTCCCTCCTTAACGCGGCCTTCAATGTCCCACTGCAACGCTCCCAGTACTCGTGATGGAGGGATGATTGTCTCGGTCTTGACCTCTTCCTCGGGGCAGGAGTACATCCTCGACAGAGCATCTGGTTTACCATTCTGGGAACCGGGGCGGAAGGTCATGGTAAAATTAAATCTGGCTAGGAACAACGCCCACCTCGCTTGTCTAGGATTGAGCCGTTGAGCAGTACGGATATAGGCCAGATTCTTGTGGTCTGTGAACACCAAAAACGGGGTCTCCGAGCCCTCCAGCCAGTGCCTCCATTCTTGTAGTGCCAACACCACGGCGAGTAGTTCTCTATTGCCAATGTCATAATTACGTTCAGCAGGAGTCAGGCGGCGTGAGAAAAAGGCACAGGGGTGCAGCGTCTGGTCGGTGGTGGAGCGCTGGGAGAGCACAGCCCCCACGCCGGAGTCAGATGCGTCAACCTCGACAACAAATTGAGAGGATATGTTAGAATGGATAAGAACAGGTGCAGAGGTGAACAAAGACTTGAGTTTCTCAAAAGCAGATTGAGTCTCTGAGGTCCACAAAAAGGGAAGCTTAATGGAAGTAAGTTTTGTTAATGGTTCCGCTACTCGACTAAAATTACGAATAAAACGACGATAAAAATTAGCGAAACCTAGAAACCTTTGAAGGAGCTTCCTAGAAGTGGGTGTGGGCCAATCAACCACTGCCTGTATTTTCGCCGGATCTGCTCGGAGTTGACCCCTCTCAACAATAAAACCCAAAAAAGGAACCGACTCAGAATGAAAAACACATTTCTCAGCTTTGACATACAGACGATTTTCAAGAAGGCGTTGGAGCACTAAGCGAACATGCTGGACGTGTAGTTCAGGGGTAGGTGAGAAAATTAGTATATCGTCTAAATAAACTACCACGAAACGGTCGAGCATGTCGCGCAGGACATCATTTATGAGGCCCTGAAAAACGGCAGGAGCATTGGTGAGGCTGAAAGGCATGACCAGGTATTCAAAATGTCCTAGCGATGTGTTGAAAGCAGTTTTCCATTCATCTCCTTGCTTAATTCTAACTAAATGGTAAGCATTGCGGAGGTCCAATTTGGTGAAATGTCTAGCAGTGTGTAGTGGGTTGAAAGCTGAGTCGAGAAGCGGAAGCGGATATTTATTCTTAACAGTAATATTATTGAGGGCACGGTAATCGATGCAGGGGCGAAGTGTCTTGTCCTTCTTTTCCACAAAAAAGAACGCGGCAGCTAGTGGAGAGTTGGATGGGCGGATAAGACCAGATGCAAGTGAAGTGGTGATATAGTCCTCTAGAGCATGTCTTTCGTGTCGAGAAATGTTGTATAGTCGCGAAGAAGGGAGTGTAGCACCAGGGAGGAGATCAATACCACAATCGTAGGGACGGTGTGGAGGTAACGACAACGCTCGATCTTTGCTAAAAACTTCTTTAAGGTCGTGATAAGCAGTGGGCACAACCGATAAATCAATGACTTCCTGTGTGACGACGCGCGAGGACCTTGTGCGAGGGCATGCAGACCGCAGACAATGTAAATGACAAAAAATTCCCCAATTAATTATTGTAGCTTTGGCCCAGTCAATATGGGGATTGTGTTTAGCTAGCCAGGTAAGCCCAAGCACAACCGGAGCAGAACGAGAGGGTATGACTAGAAAAATGATTGATTCAAAATGGTTCCCAGATAATTGAAGAGATAACGGTAGGGTCTGATGTATAACGCTCGCCAGGTGGCCTCCGTCGAGGGATCGGACAACTCTAGGTTTATGTAACTTAGTAACGGGTATGGAATAACGCTTAATTACAGACTCATCGATGAAATTATCGTCGGAACCAGAATCAACAAGTGCCCTAATGTCCAATTTCTGGGATAAGTCCCAGGCTAGCGTACACGATAGTTGAAGTCTGGACAGTGTCTGACCTGTAGCGGACAGTAGAGGGGCATGGTCGATCGCTGGAGGATGTGAAGCTGGAACAGGGCGAGGAGGCGACGCCTGAGTGCGTAGAGGTGGCGGCGCTTGAGTGCGTAGAGGTGGCGGCGCTTGAGTGCGTAGAGGTGGCGGCGCTTGAGTGCGTAGAGGTGGCGGCGCTTAAGTGCGTAGAGGTGGCGGCGCTTGAGTGCGGCGGCGAACAGGACGATGAGGACAGTGGGAGAGGCGATGCTCCACTTCTCCACAATATAAACACAGCTGGAGGCGGAGGCGACGATCCCTCTCAGCTGGAGATAGACGATTACCTCCGAGCAGCATGGGTTCCTCTTCCTGTGGTATCGGCAGGGCATCGACACTGGGTATCGGTGCGAATGTTTGACGCGCTCCATGGCCACTCCCACTGCGCGACGAAGTGCAGAGTCCCTGACGTCGAAACCTCTCTCTCTCCCAGTCAACGAGGCGATTTTCAACCCTCCCCGCCAGAGCGACAAGCTCGTCGAGGTTGTCGGGAGTCTTGAGCGGGATCATGTGTTTCCGGACTCGCTAAGCCAGACCGAGGGAGAAGACGTCCACCAATGCGGAAGTGGGCCATCCGCTCTCAGCAGCGAGCCTTCGGAATTCGATGGCGAAGTCCGTGACGCTGCGCTGACCTTGCTGTAGACGAAGTAATGACCGTGCTGCCTCACGTCCTGGTCTTTCGCGCTGGAAAATGTTCTCCATGGCTTTGGCAAAAGCGGCATACGAGGCACACACGGGAGATTGACGCCCCCATTCCGCGGTGGCCCAGGCGGAAGCCCGGCCACTCATATGGGACATGACAAAAGCCACACGAGCTCTTTCAGTGTAAAAAGAGGTTGGCAATAGTTAAAAAAAAATCTCACACTGGGTGAGGAAAGACCGCACGTCACCTGACTCGCCGGAGAAACGCTCGGGCTTGGAGAGTGGTGGACACGTAGCAGGAGGGCTGTCGTCAGGCAACGGAATATCTGCGGGTCGAGGATGGCTCAGCGGGACTGCTGCGTCGGCGGTGGGGGAAGTCATCGACTGCAGAGCGGTGAGTACGCTTCCCAGCTTTGTCTCCAAGATATTTATGCGAGCATCTTGGCGTTCCGCCATGGCTTTGACGCCAGCCCTAAGCACGCCAAATTGTTCTTCCTGTTGGTCTAGAGTTCTTCTGACCGGGTCGATCTCTGCGAGGTCCATGATGTGGCTGGTTATTATGTTACGAACTGGTCAAGGGGGTGACCCCGGGATGCAGAGACGAGAGGCAAGTTTAAATAACAAAAAGGGAAAACATTTAATGAGTCCAAAAAGTGTAACAAAAAGCGATGGGGGCAGAAGTGCACACCATGAATACTTAAATGAAAACAGGTTCCTCAGTGGTCGGCAGGGGGAGAAGCCAGGGCACACTAAGACACAGGGTAAAGTCCTTGTTGCCTCAAGGAGGCTAGGAAACAAACACAACACGTTAGGAATTACAGGATTAAGGAAAAACAACATACCGGGACTGACGAGGCGAAGTAGGCACATGCACGTGGAAGGTGCAGGAAAAATAACCAGCAAGGCCCAGCTGTGGGTGACGAGCTTAAATACTCCTCTGAAGAAATGGTTTGCAGGTGTGCCTAGTGTCCGCCCCTCGCTGGAGACTAATGAGCTGAGGAAACATCACAATAAAAGAGAAAGCAGGGAAATAAAAACACAACAGGGGTTTCTGTTTGTTAAAAACAAAATACAAAAAATATCAAGATAATACTTTGAAGGGAAATATTAAACGAGTAAAGTAAATAAAAAATATATCAAACAAACTTTGAACGAAATGTTCACTGCAAACTTGTGCGTTCTTGGACCCTTCTCCATGGGAGTGGAGAGCGTGCCACTTTGTCGTCGTCATTTCCTAAAATATTGTACTTTTCCGCCCCTCTGGAGTTCCTCTCGACCTTTTCCCGATTTATTGTTTATACAGCCAAAAACAACGCAAAGGGTATTTTTCTTCGACAATGCCTAAATGGCGCCTAGTACCCATTGAGAACAGATGCGGTTTGAAGACCACACATGTTTAATGAGCCGGATGTGATGTCATTTAAATCCAAGCAATTCATTATGCTTTATACTCAAGCTAGCTTAGCTCTTAGCATGCCTTCCAGCGATAATCATATTTGTAAGAAGAAATGCCGTTTATTAGCCACTATGAAGGCAAAGATTAGTTATTTAGAGGATCCCCACCACACTGCGTACGGACATACTTTAGCCGTACCAGTTATCTCTCTGTCAGCCGGGAGACAACAAACAAATAGGCTGTCATCAGTAAAACAACGCATTTACCCCAAAAAGTGCTGTCGTACAAATCAACAAGACATGCCAGCACTAGTCAGTATGCAGCAGTTTGGTCCAATAGTATTGACAAAATATAATTGTCAAACTCTACTGTCTAGAAATACCTTCACGATGGTAAGATCTGGTAACATCTCTGGACAGATCTGAAAATGGCTCTGCGCTGACGCTTCCCATTCAGCCTGATGAAGCTTGAGAGGTGCTGCAAAGAGGAATGGGCAAAACTGCCCAAACATAGGTGTGCCGAGCTTGTGGCATCGTTATCAAAAAGACTTGTGGCTGTAATTGCTGCCAAAGGTGCATAAACAAAGTTTTGAGCAAAGGCTGTGAATACCTACAGTATGTATATGTGATTTTGCTATATTTGCAAACATTTCTAAAAAGAAAAAACTTTTTTACGTTATCATTTTGGGGTATTGTGCATAGAATTTTGAGGACACAAATACATGTATTCCATTTTTGAATAAGGCTCTAACAGCAAAATGTGGAAAAAGTGAATACTTTCAGGATGTACTGTACAGTGGTACCTCAGTTTTCATACTTTTTGTATGATTTTTTAACAAAATGTGCCCCAGTTATTGTACTGCTAAACCAGCGGTGTCAAACGTCTGGCCCGAGGCCCACGAACAGGTTTTTTCCGGCCCGCGGGATGAGTTTGCTAAGTATAAAAATTAACCTGAAATTTTGGAATGAAAAAAACAGCTGTTCTAAATGTGTCCACTGGATGTCGCAATAGCAATTATTTGTGTCTTTGTAGATGATGTATAAAATAATATATAATAATATAGTATATATATATGTATAAAATAAACCACATGTTAGTACAGGGGTCAGGAACTTATGGCTCGCGAGCCAGATGTGGCTCTTTTGATGACTGCATCTGGCTCTCAGATAAATCTTAGCTGACATTGCTTAACAGGATAAGTAATAAATAATTCCGCTGGTAATCACAGTGCTAAAAATAAACGTTCAAAATATAAAACATTCTCATGCATTTTAATCCATCCGTCCGTTTTCTACCGCACCTGTTCAAGAAGTCGCATTAAAGGTAAGAAGTATTTTATTTATTATTGATTAGCTTCAGGATAACAATGTTATTAAACAGAACAAGAGACTTAATTTACTCTAAAAATGTTGGTCTTGCTTCAAAATGCACGCATTTAGTTGTATTTAGTGTTAAAAAATATTATATGGCTCTCACGGAAATACATTTTAAAATATTTGGCTTTCATGGCTCTCTCAAACATAAAGGTTCCCGACCCCTGTGTTAGTACATCAGTCGAGGAAAATGATCAAACTACATAAATACCATACTGTAATTTGATTTTGATATAATTTTTATATTGATAGATTGAAAATTAACACCAATGAGTTGACTGATGATATGAATATAAATAACGACAAATGAAGATAGAATACTACTAACCGCAACATGTAAGTGTAAAAAAAACCCAACAACATGATTTGTACAATTTCAGAATGTGCTTGTTCTATTTTTAAACAAAGAAAATAACCTGAAGTTGTCTTTATTTTTAAGTTATTGTGCCGTGATTTTACCAGTCAGGCCCACTTGGGAGTAGATTTTTCTCCATGTGGCCCCCGATCTAAAATGAGTTTGACACCACTGTGCTAAACGTAACAAATAAATCTGTTTGCCTGTCAATAATTCCAGATCGAGTACGCATACAAAAATCCCACTAATCCCTATAAAATGTGTTTAGTGTTAATGTTTGTAGATGTTTGAAACAGGCTAATTGGATTTACATTATATGTTTATGGGGAGATTTGTTTCTATTTTCGTTCAGTTTGCTCGTCAGAATTTTAGGAACTAATTGCTCACAAAAACTGAGGTACCACTCACTGTGCAGATGATTTACAACAGGAATGGTTAATGAAAGAAATCTGAACCATTCGGTTGATGTGTGTTGTTCGGATCATAGTTTTTTTTTTGTTACAAGTCAGTTTTGAGCGTGTATGTGTCGGTCTGATTATAGGCGTGGGCATCGTGAGGTGAATGAGAAGCAGGAGAGTTGTGGAGGCGTTTGTGTTGTAGAAAGTGTGGACAAAGTGAGCAAAAGCACTCGAGCCCCAATGTAATATCACGAGTCCTGATAAATGTGCTTGACTCTATGTTCATGGTATAAAATGTGGTTATAAATCATTTTCAACTTTTTTTTTTTTTTAGATATTTTTGTGAGAACCACAACTGATAAATGGAAATGGTGGTTCACTGAGATGTATGAGATTCTGGGGTGTTAAAAATAACAACAATGTACACTGAACAGAATTGAAAACCGTGACCACAAAACCAATCTTGTTACTGTGGCTGTTTTGTAGAGCGCATTGAGATATGTGAGAACTTTCACTGGGGGTCAAACTTTTGGATGGATTTACAATGCTACCATGCAGTGTATTTGTCGCAAAAATAATAGCACAGGCAACACAGTGAGGGTGTGTGTTTTGCCAAATGTTTACCCTTTTGTGTGCAGCAATTCAAGAATAGAAGAGACAAACAAATACCCCATGGAGTATCCTAATTTTTTCCATGTGACTATATGTTGGTCTCACGGTGGATTCAAGCAAACAGTCCTTCCATAAGGAGAGAGAGGGGGAGCTTGAATCTGCAGCAGTAACTGAAAACGTGAATGTTTTTCTCTATGCTGCTTGCCAGCGTTCTATAATTACTGCAGTGTTCATTCTCGCTGGATATTGGAGAGGAATTCTTGTTGAAGGATACTCAACATTTCAGCTTGTCATCACTTTTATACCACTTTATTTTCATGACTGAGACTATGCGGTGGCTCTTTTATGTGTGCCTTGCGTGAAATGTTGCTGTCATTATTTAAAATGAGAACAATATGCACTGATCACAATCCATATGTTTAAGATTATGTTTCTGAAATAAAGACATCGCTTTAAAACTGACTGATTCCATATGCTGTTGCATAGACTAAGGTTTCTATGTCATTAGATGTACTGATACTGATACTGATACAATTAATTTAGTTTGAGCATAAGTGAACACTTTTGCATTACTAGAATAGAGTAATACAACACGCCATCAGACTGCACAACTCCTCTCTGGCGGGCAGGGGGGGTACTAGGATGACAGGGGGTGCAAAACAATAACAATACTGAAATAAACTGCAACAAAAAACAGTGCAATAACAGTGCAATACATCTTCATAACATGGTCACTACTGCATAGTTTCTCTTGTTATATTCTTATTTTTACTTTTATATTTTGATTCTTATTGTTGCTTTTTATTTTTATTCTTATTGTAATATTTCCTATTTTATTTCCATTTATACCCCCATTATTTACTTTTTACTTTTTAAATTTGATCTCAATTCTGTAAACTGCTTGTGGAATTTTTAATTTTCCTGAGGGAACTCTCCTGAAGGAATCAATAAAGTACTATCTATCTATCTATCTATCTATCTATCTATCTATCTATCTATCTATCTATCTATCTATCTATCAGTGACGTGCAGTCAGGGGAGGCAGGTGAGGCGGGGCCTCACGTGCCACCATGGAAAGGAAAAAAAAGGAAAAAGAAAAAAAAAAAAAAGTTATATGTATCCAGTGATTATACTATAAAGTTATGTTCACCAGTTTTAGATTACTTTTATTCAAAATCGCAGAATTTTCACATTTGCCGTTCAAATACTGAGAAGAGACTTGCGGTGAGTCAGCAGCCAGTTGAGGCACGTCACTGAGTTGAGCCTCACCATGGATTGCGCAATGACTCGGCTAACTGCTGGCCTGCTGTGCAGTGAGACCGTATTGCTATATGAATTATATTATACATTTCCATAGTTTAGTTAGCTGAGGTATATAATGTACAGTGTATTTTGTCAACAACTGTATGTGTGCAGTAATCCCGCCTCCTGGTGGTAGAGGGCGCTAGTGATCCCAGAGATCATTCATGCGACTACTCGGCTGCAGAAGAAGTGACAACAAGCAGCAACAGTTAGCGATCGTTTATTTTTTCCTCTTGCCTGGACTTTTAACATGGAGGATTACATATCTAAAATAAAACAGTTTTCTAAACTGGACTTTCAATCGAAGCAGGAGGTAATACTTAAAGTAAGATCGCCATCGAGACAGAGAGACTTTTAAAACTGAAGAAAGATAAGGAAGACTTCTATAAACAAGTTATCGATGCTTTTGTTCAAAAGGAGCTGCGCATGGACTTCATTTATAAGTAAAGGTAAGACCATAATAACGTTTTTTTAAATTAAATGTGTTTTTTTGTGTGCTACAGTTTGTATGTGTAAAGTTAAAGTTAAGTTAAAGTACCAATGATTGTCACACACACACTAGGTGTGGTGAAATTTGTCCTCTGCATTTGACCCATCCCCTTGATCACCCCCTGGGAGGTGAGGGGAGCAGTGGGCAGCAGTGGTGATTTAACCCCCAATTCCAACCCTTGATGCTGAGTGCCAAGCAGGGAAGAATGCTGGTATGAGCTTTTAAACATAACCCGTTAACTGCTGCCAATCAAATGGTGAATAAGATACTCTTTAGGGTTCATATGTTTGTAAATCTGACTGTGATGAAGTCAGTGCCTCACCAGCCATCAACCTCACCGCACGTCACTGCTATCTATCTATCTATCTATCTATCTATCTATCTATCTATCTATCTATCTAATATGCACACTTTCTTAAAGTGTGTGTGGTGATGCTGTCATGAGTGGGGCTTCAGTAGAGATTCATCGCTTTACTCAGGGCACACAGTGACAAATCAAAGCATGCGGGGGCCATTTTTTCAAAGCCAATACAATATATTACCAGTCGATAATTTTTACCTTCAGGGCTCACTTCAAGTTTGGGCTCGGGGACCCGCAAGGGTCTCAGTAGTAAAAATGTTACAAACAAATCACATATTTTTTTATTCAACGCTTAAATCTCTCGTTTAACTTCAGGTCTATCTGTCGATGTAAAGTTTATTTTTTCTTTGTTTCTTCTCTTTTTGTCAAAACCCTGTTTTTATGGCAAAAACACAACATGTGCAATATTTTCCCACGGAATAATTTCAAAGTGGAATATTTGATGGGAAGTAATTAACTGGAGCCTTGGATAGGTCAAACATTGATTTTAATTATTTTTATGAGCAATGACACCAGAAAGGAGTCACACTAAAAGTATTGGGGATATAAAAGGGCCCCACTCATAAAATGTTTCACTTTAAATGCTTAAGCCTTTGAATTTCAAGGGGGGTCTCTTAAAAATCCACTTAATATTTATCCGTTGATTGTTTTTATTATTTTCTCAGGTTTTTTTTTTTTCCGTTTTTGTCAAATAAAACTTTTTTGTATGGCAAACACACAAAATATGCAATATTTTCCCTAAAAAGTATATCAACATTGAATTTTTTATGTGAAATAATTTGAGCCTTGAATAGATCCATAATTCACAATAAAATTATTATATTTTGAGAAATTACTGTTTAAAAAAAAAAACATCCTACCTGGCAGCTTTCTGTTATTAGAAAGATAGCAACTTTTTAAAAGTTAAAGTTAAAGTACCAATGATTGTCACACACACACTAGGTGTGGCGAAATTATTCTCTGCATTTGACCCATCACCCTTGATCACCCCCTAGCAGGTGAGGGGAGTAGTGGGCAGCAGCGGTGACCGCGCCCGGGAATCATTTTTGGTGATTCAACCCCCAATTCCAACCCTTGATGCTGAGTGCCAAGCAGGGAGGTAATGGGTCTCATTTTTATAGTCTTTGGTATGACTCGGCCGGGATTTGAACTCACAACCTACAGTTTTCTCATTACATTTGACCTGTTTGCTCTTATATTCCACTTTTTAAAAGTACAAAAAAAATAGTATTTCAAGAATGTGCCACGGGCCGTTAAGGGCCACACTTTGCAAATCCCCATGACTTGTTTTCTCTCTAAATAAGTTATAGAAAAGTGGTAATCTTTCCAGTTAGACCCCCGTCGCCTCCAAACGAAACTCCAACACAGCTGACAGCTGAGACAGAGGAGACAAAGACAGGTGGCTGTCATCACTGGAGGGGGGGGGGGGGTTGAAGTAGTGGCTTGGAAGATACTTTTGAGTCTGGATTCTGTACTTTGTGGCGAGTGTTTTAAAGTGGGCTCTTCATTTCAAATAGGCCTTTCAACAGGCTCCAATGGATGGTTTGGAATACTGAATTCGGGTTTACTTTGAAACTGCATCAGAGGACTTTCCAAATGCATGGCAAATATGCTGTATATTTGCTTTTTAATATTCTTAGGATTCATATTTCTCCATACTGTTCCATCATATGTGCATTAAGAGGGGTTTTGAACCCCTCTGCCGCCCTCTTCAACTCTCCATCTGTCCTCACTTTCACCTGCAGTTTACTGCAACACCTGGCACCCGTCTCACCAGCTTGCCTGTTGAATCTTTCATTATTTTCCCATCTCCGTTTGTTTCCACAGCTCGGTCTGCTGGCTGGGGAAAGGGGAGGGGGGCAAATGTTCTTTGGTAACAGGATGTAAACACAATCCTGCATGTAAGGATGGTACAGTTAAAAAAAACATTTTTACTGCTATAATATAGAATGTGATACATAAGGTAGAAAAAACTGTTTGCTTTTTAGCAAACCATGTTGCTCTAACAAGCAGATGTCTATTCCTCCCTAGCACTATTACCCCCTTTTAAAGTGGATGAAAGAGACAGTAAATAATGCCTCAGCCCTGCCGAGGGGAGCAAAAGAGGTCAGAAAAGGTGGGGAGAGAGAATGGAAGTCTGTCCAAACAGTCTGGAAGGGGCTTGTTTTCTTTATGTGCGTGAGTGAACAGGAAAGGGTAATTAACTGACCAAGTGGCGAAAGGCTGGAGTGATGGATAGATGCGGCGTAGAGACACAGCCACACGAGGGGACAACATACTCACATGCACTAAAGCTTTGTCCTGTGAAACCTTTATGCAATGACACTTTTACAGTAAGGGCAGCTACAAGCACTCTTGGCTGATAAATGGGTCCATCGTGTGGGCTTATCATAGTCATAGATGGTTGATGACAGCTTTAGGCTCAATCCAAATTCTCCAACTTAACCAGTCCCCCTCGTCTTTACCCTCACTCTTGGCCCTTACAATCGAGTACCATGGCGAAGTGTTGAAAATACGCACCTAGGAATTTGGCCGTCGCTCTAGTCTCGCTATGTCCTCAACCCTCGCCGTTTGCTGCCAGTGACAATACTCAGATGCAACAAATGTCTCAAATCAGTTCATTTAAGTTTCAGGTTATTTTGAACATGCATACAATACAATGTAATTCATCACATATTTTCACATATTGTTTCTTTACAGCACGTCCGAAAAGGAGTAGGAAGAAACTGAGCTTATTTAATCCTACCCCTTTTCATACCATAGCAATTTTATTCCATTTCCTTGTTCTCTGTAACAGAACAGTGAACAAATAAATAATAAACAAATAATATATCATAGTAAGTCAACAAATATTAAACACATAAATAATATTTGTCTCAATAAAAAAAAGGGGTTTAAGTTGTACTTTGTGAACACTTGTAGTTTGAACAGTCTCTTAAACTGAATCATTTTGGTGCATTGTTTGATTTCTTTGGTTAATCCGTTCTATAATTTAATTCCACATACTGATATATTAAAGGTTTTAAGTGTACGAGCATACAAATGTTTTAAATTACATTTTCCTCTAAGGTTACATTTCTCCTCTTTTGTTGAGAAGAATTGTTGTACATTCTTGGGTAGCAGGTTATAGTTTGCTTTGTACATCATTTTAGCTGTTTGTAAATGCACCGAATCGTTGAATTTTAATATTTGTGATTCAATAAATAAAGGGTTTGTATGTTCTCTATATCCAACATAGTGTATTATTCTAATTGATCTTTTTTGTAACACGGTTAGTGAATGAAGCGCACATTTGTAGTTTCCCCATATTTCTACACAATAACTCAGATATGGTAACACTAGCGAGCAGTAAAGAATATAAAGTGATTTTTGGTCCAGAACATGTTTTGCTTTATTCATTATTGATGTGTTTCTTGCTACTTTATGGTGTATTTTTTTTACATGAGATTTCCAGATCATTTTATCATCTATTGTTACACCACAAAATGTGTTTTCTTTTACCCTTTCAATGTCTACTCAGTCTATTTGTATTTGTGTTTGACTTTCTCTTCTACTGTTACCAAATAGCATTATTTTAGTTTTACTGAGATTCAAAGATAGTCTGTTTTTGTCAAACCATCTTTTTAATTTGTTCATTTCTTCTGCTATTATTTGTATTAGCTTCTGTGTGTTCTCTCCTGAACAGAACACGGTTGTGTCATCTGCAAATAATACTAACTTTAAGTCCTTTGTAACTTTACAAATTTAATTTATATTGAGATTGAACAATTTTGGTCCAAGTATTGATCCCTGAGGTACGCCACAAAATATTTTCAGCTCTGTAGAAGTGTTAAGTACCTGTTTGTTTACTTTCAAGATGCCGTCGCACGCGATGTTCGGCTTTGCTTGTTCTTTTTTTATTATCTTTCACCCGTCTACATCAAGAAGACAGTTGAGAGGACGTTTTCTGCAAATAATGGCACATAAATTTTTGGTATGTGAAATGTGTTTCATTGAGGGAAGTGATTATACAAACCCCGTTTCCATATGAGTTGGGAAATTGTGTTAGATGTAAATATAAACGGAATACAATGATTTGCAAATCCTTTTCAACCCATATTCAATTGAATGCACTACAAAGACAAGATATTTGATGTTCAAACTCATAAACTTTATTTTTTTTTTGCAAATAATAATTAACTTAGAATTTCATGGCTGCAACACGTGCCAAAGTAGTTGGGAAAGGGCATGTTCACCACTGTGTTACATGGCCTTTCCTTTTAACAACACTCAGTAAACGTTTGGGAACTGAGGAGACACATTTTTTAAGCTTCTCAGGTGGAATTCTTTCCTATTCTTGCTTGATGTACATCTTAAGTTGTTCAACAGTCAGGGGGTCTCCGTTGTGGTATTTTAGGCTTCATAATGCGCCACACATTTTCAATGGGAGACAGGTCTGGACTACAGGCAGGCCAGTCTAGTACCCGCACTCTTTTACTATGAAACCATGTTGATGTAACACGTGGCTTGGCATTGTCTTGCTGAAATAAGCAGGGGCGTCCATGGTAACGTTGCTTGGATGGCAACATATGTTGCTCCAAAACCTGTATGTACCTTTCAGCATTAATGGCGCCTTCACAGATGTGTAAGTTACCCATGTCTTGGGCACTAATACACCCCCAAACCATCACAGATGCTGGCTTTTCAACTTTGCGCCTATAACAATCCGGATGGTTCTTTTCCTCTTTGGTCCGGAGGACACGACGTCCACAGTTTCCAAAAACAATTTGAAATGTGGACTTGTCAGACCACAGAACACTTTTCCACTTTGTATCAGTCCATCTTAGATGAGCTCAGGCCCAGCGAAGCCGACGGCGTTTCTGGGTGTTGTTGATAAACGGTTTTCGCCTTTCATAGGAGAGTTTTACCTTGCACTTACAGGTGTAACGACCAACTGTAGTTACTGACAGTGGGTTTCTGAAGTGTTCCTGAGCCCATGTGGTGATATCCTTTACACACTGATGTCGCTTGTTGATGCAGTACAGCCTGAGCGATCGAAGGTCATGGGCTTAGCTGCTTACGTGCAGTGATTTCTCCAGATTCTCTGAACCCTTTGATGATATTACGGACCGTAGATGGTGAAATCACTAAATTCCTTGCAATAGCTGGTTGAGAAGGTTTTTCTTAAACTGTTCAACAATTTGCTCACGCATTTGTTGACAAAGTGGTGACCCTCGCCCCATCCTTGTTTGTGAATGACTGAGCATTTCATGGAATCTACTTTTATACCCAATCATGGCACCCACCTGTCCCCAATTTGCCTGTTCACCTGTGGGATGTTCCAAATAAGTGTTTGATGAGCATTCCTCAACTTTATCAGTATTTATTGCCACCTTTCCCAACTTCTTTGTCACGTGTTGCTGGCATCAAATTCTAAAGTTAATGATTATTTGCAAAAAAAAAAAAAGTTTATCAGTTTGAACATCAAATATGTTGTCTTTGTAGCATATTCAACTGAATATGGGTTGAAAAGGATTTGCAAATCATTCTATTCCGTTTATATTTACATCTAACACAATTTCCCAACTCATATGGAAACAGGGTTTGTACTTAGGTTCTGGCTAGGTTTTATGAAATCCACTATTTAACTTATTATTTGTATCCATTTTTAAGTCACACTCTTCTGATTCATTTGTTAACTGTATAGCACTCGTTGTCTCGGGGGGTATCTGAGCTCACTTCGTTTTGAGGGCTATGCGGTCCTAACACTTGTCCCTCCCCCCTTGCCCGATGGAGAAATCGGACATCACTTGATTGACGTGAAAGCGCAAAACCAAGTTATTAGACACTAGTGATTAGAACTAAGACAAGGCGGAAGGGGAAGTATTCGGATCAGGCCTTAGCTTTGATGCAACTTCAGATGAAAAGCTACATTAAAATCGTAATGTCATGAAATTGGTTCGTTAGATTCTTATGGAATTCTTCACAAGAGAAATGCTGTGATAGCCTGGACAGTTGGAAGTGTCACTGAAGGGTAAAACCTATTTGCATTTTCAGTCAGCAGTTCTCTGATGGTCAAAAGGGAGGAGAGGCCTAAATCTCATAAGGCAGGCAGTCTGACATCTGTCTCTGTAAGCTCCTCATGAGGCAACAGATGCTAGATGCTCTCAGACGTGGCTGCTCATTTTAAGGGAATACACACGCAGACCTCAAGCTCGCTTCTCCAAACAACGTGACATCCTCGGTCGGTCCAACTTTAAAACCCTTGCTGACTGCAACGTGCTGTTCAAGTAAGTTGCCTTAAGGATGCCTTTGAAGTATGCTGCCTTGTTTTTATTGTCTCGTTACTATTTGCCTTGCATGTTACCACCACGCAGTCATGAAGGAAAGACATGCTGAATTGGTTCTGCAGATATATATGTCACAAAGGTTCAAAGTCAGGCAGTCTAAAGTGATTTGCATGCGGGAATGTTGAAATTAATGGCATGATGTAATCGCACTGTTATGTATTAGAGAAAAATACATTGAGTGATAGCAGCCTTTAACCAAAGCTTAGATGGATGAACTTAGTTATTTCGTGACCCAAAGGGACAGAATATCATAAGATCCTTCCTTTATCAGTCCAACCAGGAAGTCATGATGATGCGACCGCGCCAATTAGTTTGTTCAAAAATGGCGGTAACGTGCGGTGGGGAATGTGTTGGAACATAAATTAATGTTTTATATGGACGAACACTTTTTAAGCATAAAACATTCACAGACAATGAATGGTCATAACTTGCAGACACCACCAAAGATTGCCTGTGGTGGTGTTTCTTTCTCCAACTAATAATCAAAACAGTACAGTAATTTCACAATGAGAAAGTGCTCTTACTGCTATCCAGTGTCTACTTTTCTAGACTTTTTACCTAATTCATGAAATGTGTTACAACAAAGGTCAGTCCGATTAACACAATGTTGGTTTTCGAGAACAATCAAACCCTTTATTTGTTGAATAAAAATATTGAAATGGAAAGATTTGGTGCATTTTCACACAGCTAAAATAATGCACTGAGCAAACTATAACTTGTTACCCAACAATGTACAACAATTATTTTCAACAAAAGAGGAGAAATATAACCTTAGAGAAAAATGTAACATAAAATATCTGTATGCACACACAACACTTAAGACCTTTAGCATAGCAGTATGTGTAATTAAATTATGGATTGGATGAAGCAAAGAAGTCAAAGGAAATTGTTAAACTCAAAGTGTACAAAGAAGAAGAATACTGATACAAATCTTGAACTTGATTGATAAATGGCACATAATCTATTATATAGTCAGTAAATTATTTGAACCATACAGTAATTTAATTACCTATTTATGTGAACTGTGTTGATATCTATTTATTTGTTCATTCACTGTTGTTTTGTTTAAGATCGAAAAAAAGAAAGTGAACACTTGTGTTAGAAATTATATCCAGACAGGAAAGAGGTAGGGTTGAATAAACTCTGCTTCTTCCGACTCCTTTTCGGACATGTTTAAATGTGAAATTGTAAACATGTAACTGTGAACATGTTTGAAACATCACTATGTTGTTATTTTTATCTTGTATTACTAGATTGTTGTTGTTGTTTTGTTTTGGGTTTCTTTCTTCTTCTCGGTTTTTTTTTCATTTTGGAAATAAGTATTTACAATATAATACAGTGGGTGACATTGTTATCACCAGGAAGGATGAGGTCACCTACCTAGGTTCCATTCTAGAGGCTAATCTTTCCTGTGATAAAATGGCAACCAAGGTAATCAAAAAGGTCAACCAACGAACGAGATTTCTCTATAGAATCTCCTTTCTGGTCAACAAAAGCACTATGAAGATTCTGGCGGGAACTCTCGTCAACCCTTTTTCGATTACGCATGCACCTCCTGGTACCCTAGCATCTCCAAAACCCTCAAATCTAAACTCCAAACATCCCAGAACAAGCTAGTCAGATTACTTCTAGACCTCCACCCAGATCCCACCTCACTCCTACCCACTTCTCCAAAGTGGGCTGGCTCAGGGTGGAGGACAGAGTAAAACAACTTGCACTGAGCCTAGTCTATAAAATCCGCTACACCTCCCTGATACCGAAGTACATGTCAAACTACTTCCTTAACGTAAATGACCGCCATAACCACAACACCAGGGGGAGCTCCACTAACCACGTTAAACCCAGATTCCGAACTAACAAAGGTCTTAACTCATTCTCTTTCTATGCCACATCAATGTGGAATGCGCTCCCAACAGGTATAAAAGAAAGGGCATCTCTATCCTCCTTCAAAACCGCAATAAAAGTTCACCTCCAGGCAGCTACAACCCTAAACTAACACCCTCCCCGGATTGTTAATAATCAAATGTAAACAATCAAATACAGATACTTTTTCTTATGCCTTCTGATCTCTCTCTCTCTCTCTCTCTCTCTCTCTCTCTCTCTCTCTCTCTCTCTCTCTCTCTCTCTCTCTCTCTCTGCCCACTACTTGCTGTCCATATCCTACCAAGTCAGACCTACACTGTTCCAATATCCATTTTTCTGTTCTCAATTGTTGATGACTGATGATAACAACCAAACAGCCCCCCCCGCCCCCTTCCACACCCCGGATTGTAAATAATGTGGCGTGGGGCAGTGGAAGAGTGGCCGTGCGCAACCCGAGGGTCCCTGGTTCAATCCCCACCTAGTACCAACCTCGTCATGTCCGTTGTGTCCTGAGCAAGACACTTCACCCTTGCTCCTGATGGGTGCTGGTAAGCGCCTTGCATGGCAGCTCCCTCCATCAGTGTGTGAATGTGTGTGTGAATGGGTAAATGTGGAAGTAGTGTCAAAGCGCTTTGAGTACCTTGAAGGTAGAAAAGCGCTATACAAGTACAACCCATTTATCATTTATTTATTTATAATGTAAATAATTCAATGTGATTATCTTGTGTGATGACTGTATTATGATGATAGTATATATGATAGTATATATCTGTATCATGAATCAATTTAAGAGGACCCCAACTTAAACAAGTTGAAAAACTTATTCGGGTGTTACCATTTAGTGGTCAATTGTACGGAATATGTACTTCACTGTGCAACCTACTAATAAAAGTCTCAATCAATCAATCAATCAATACAGTACAATAA
The DNA here is from genome assembly GCF_033978685.3 of Nerophis lumbriciformis. Lineage (NCBI taxonomy): Eukaryota > Metazoa > Chordata > Actinopteri > Syngnathiformes > Syngnathidae > Nerophis > Nerophis lumbriciformis. The sequence continues at coordinate 36,414,542 of NC_084555.2, forward strand.
AACATAAATACAGTATTTTTTGTTCAAATCCTGTGCTTTTTTATGATAATGTTGCTCGAAACACTTAAAACATTGATAGCAAATGTATAATATCACAAGTTAACTCAATATTTTGGAAAAAGAATGCACCTCAAAACATCTCAACATTTGCTGTAACTTTCTGAAAAAGATGCCACGAAGAGCCTGCAAAATCCTGGAGGGACTGCTTTATTATTTAGTTTAGACTGTGATTTGGATTTTTAATATCAAATGCAAAGTTGTGTGAATTGCATAGGCTGGATTAAATCTTCTCTGGTTGAATATATATTTTTTCCATTTTTATTTGATTATCTTCTATTATCATATAGTTTGTGTCAGCTCTGAATAAACATGGCGATTAAACCATACGCGTTCTGACTTTGTTATGACATTATTATTGTCAACCAAATGTCTCCGCAGTGGTACAATGGTAAAAGTTGCACACTCTAAACAAACACATACGTGGCCTAATCCTGTTGCATAGTCTTAAAACAGTCCTCTCACAGGTTTGGCGCAAACATCTGTTTAATGGGATGTGCCGATAGCGCCGCTTTCTGTTCCGCTGAGGGCGTTCTCACAGTTTGTAGAGTAGCACACTCGTGTGACATCCTGGGTCATTGTGATGTGTGCCTCTGAGCAGGTAGTGGTTAAACTTAATGGTGTGTAACCCACAGGACTGCTGTGCCACTAAAAGCTTCACCTGATATCTAATCAGTGTCGGCGCTCGCTGCAGGCCTTCCAGCCCTCAAATATCCTTGAAGGGATCTGAGCTTGAGTCGTCTGTTTTCAAGAGCACGTCATAGAGTGGGGGAAGTGTTGAGTAAGAGCAAAGGGGAGTAGAAGACGGCGGGCAAAGAGGGATTATACCGCTGGATGTGTTTCTTTTATCCTAAGGATGTAATCTGCTTTAATGCCCTGTGCCCACCCGGGGCAAGACCAGCAGCTGTTCTTGTACTTCTCCCACTTGGCTGTCAAGGGAGAACCCGGCTACCTGTGGGAACGCCGGCCCTCAAGCACAGGATCTAGACTAGGCCCCTGCGGCTTTATTGGGGGCCAATCTCTTTGAGATTTATAGACTTGTGGTGTGTGGTGAGGGTCAACAGAGTCCCATGCAGAGTAAACTAGACGGCTCATGTCGCATCCTTTCGGGGCACCAGTGAAGACCAAAACAAGGAAATGAGAGAACTTTTCTGTGTGGTCCTGATTTTACACCAAGTACTTGAATGTGTAATGTGTCAACAAGACTGGTGCAAAGTCTACTGAGGTAAGAACTGCCTGGTAATCTATAGTATAAAGCAGGGGTTCAGTGACTCTAATACGGTTAGGGCCTCCTAGTCCGCCTAAAAAATGTTTTTCTGTGACATACAGTATTTTGAGGAGTTTTGTGCTCAGACCAGATTTTATTTACTATTACTGTTAAAGGTAACTTACACCACCAAAGTATTCTGCTGTGTTTAGGGCATGGGTGTCAAACTCTGATTTGACCCGCCGTGTAATTTCGTTTGGCCCTTGAGGCAAAATCAAATTAACATTAGAGCTGGCCCGCTGGTATTCGCATTCACCGCTAATACTCATACTTGCCAACCCTCCCGATTTTCCTGGGAGACTCCCGAATTTCAGTGCCTCTCCCGAAAATCTCCCGGGGCAACCATTCTCCCGAATTTCTCCCGATTTCCACCCGGACAACATAGTTGGTTGCGTACCTTAAAGGCACTGCCTTCAACGTCCTCTACAAACTGTCGTCACGTCCGCTTTTCCTCCATACAAACAGCATGCCGGCACAGTCCCATTTTTTTATGCGGCTTTGACACACACACAAGTGAATGCCTGCATACTTGGTCAACAGCCATACAGGTCACACTGAGGGTAGCCGTATAAACAACTTTAACACTGTTACAAATATGCGCCACACTGTGAACCCACATCAAACAAGAATGACAAACACATTTCGGGAGAACATCCGCACCGTAGCACAACATAAACACAACAGAACAAATACCCAGAACCCCTTGCAGCACTAACTCTTCCGGGACGCTACAATATACACCCCCCGCTACCACCAAACCTCGCCCCCCCAACCCCCAACCCCGTCCCCGCCCACCAAGTTAATGTTGATATTTACCTCAGTAAATAAAAAAAGAGGTATTCAATTTTTTATTAACATTTTATTTAATATACCATTGATGTTTTTTCATTCGTTTTTTTTAAAGTTGATTTTGCACTATTAAGTTATATTAGCGTTGCTTGTTCCATATTCAGTGTTAAAGCAAATCCGTATAGCAAACTGAGCAATAATTAATGTTTTATTCATGCACTTTCTCTTGCTACTTCAAGGCTTGAATGTTTGATTCATTCATTATTGTTATTTTATTTTCAAATTTATTATTAGCCTGTGGAAAAAGTTTATTTTGATATTTACCTCAGAAGGCTGCAAATAGAAAAGAGGCATTCAATTTTTATTTAAATTTTATTTGATATGCCATTGATATTTTTTAATTATTATTATTATTATTTGAACTCGATTTTGCATGTCACTATAATGTTATATAAGCCTTGCTTGTTCAATATTCAATGCAAAACTTGTTTGGGTCCCTATTAAAAGGTTAATTTGTTCAACATTGGCCCGCGGCTTTGTTCAGTTTTAAATTTTGGCCCACTCTGTATTTGAGTTTGACACCCCTGGTTTAGGGGAACCCACTTCACACTTTGACAGTAAAATGTGAGGGAAGAATTACTGATGGTTAAACTATTAGTTAAATTAATATACTGCAGCATTTTTGCCATGAGAAATGTGGATTTAGTCTGTCCAAAGTGCGCTGTGGACTCACAAAATAAATCACACAAGCACAATTGCAGAAATATCTTTAGGCGGCACTATCTCACTTCCATTTTTGTTGTCATCATAGATGCACATTGGTCCAATTTTTCTTCATTTCTTTTTCTGCCACCGTGGGCAGCAGGGTCGTTCTCTGCACAGGAAATGGGCTCAACTGGAATATTTTTTCAGTGAAGCGTGCCTTTCGGCGAGCGAGGCACCTCATGCATTTCAAATCGTTGTGACCTTCTTGTGATTTAAGTCAACTCCACATCAGAGCATCGTTGAGCGCTTTATGCAAAATGAATCGACAGAGCTCTACTTTGTCTAGATGAAGAAAAGGTGCCCGGATTTGGTAGAGTAAATGTTGTGATTTCTAGTTTGAAAAAGAGCTTTTGTGTGATTTTTGCCATCTCTCTCCCTGTCCTATCATCCACAATTGGCCAAGGTTGAGGTTGTTTCCATCAGCCTGTGGGCATGCACTGCATGTGATGACACTCTCCATCAACCCAGAGACACATTCACTTAGATGGTCTGCGGTGGTTTTCATCATGGATAGTGTGAGGACAGGGACAAACTTAGGTCTTTAAGGGCAGCGGAGGGGCTTTTTCCACATAAGAAGGTCTGCTTCGCCCTGCTCTGCAGCTGACCGACCTCCTTTCCATAATAAGGCCACGGCATCTGACTACGTTTTTCCCCAGAGTTTAATAAAGATCAGCGCTGACAGGCAGTAAACCAACAAAACCACCCACAAGCCTCCAGGCAAAAGGGCCACAACCCGGGCATACCTCCTCCCTCCACTCTTACTCAGTCTGTTCTCTTATCCTCACCCCATGCTTCACTTGAGCTTTGCTTGAAAACCGAAACCATCTCCCACTTGCACAGAACAATGGCTGGTGAGTCAGATCCCTGAGGTAGAACCTCCTCACTAGCAGGAATGCTTTGAACACATGGCTTGTGTTTACGTGCTTCTCTGTGATGCTCTTTATGCTCACTTGCACCTGTCAATCATACATCACTTGTTATCACTTATGTTTATTGTCTCAAAAGCAAAGATTGTGTGATCATCTGCCGACCTTATTTAAGTGACAGTGTGTCCTTCACTTTCTTAATTCCCTAATCATTTGCCATCATCAGCGCCATCATCCCCACAAGCTTTGTGGCCGTGACCCTGCGTTCACTCTGCTGGGCATAAAGCTTGCAGACTGTTTTACAGGAACAGCCGGCTCTCTAACCTCCCGAAACCTAACTGAATAGCAGATGGGCTGAGCTTTGTGTGTCTTTTTATTAGCTCCCCTAAATCAACACTTAACAATGCATGGAGAGCGGCAGCGGGATTGATCTATTCCATCTACCGGTGCCCCAAGGTGGGTAAGGGGTTGCCGAAGGGTAAAAGGGTGAGAGTGGATGGATAGAAGGAGTTAACTGGTTTTGACTCACCTTCAATTTCCTGCCCGGGAAAGGCAATGTACAAACCCTGTTTCCATATGAGTTGGGAAATTGTGTTAGATGTAAATATAAACGGAATACAATGATTTGCAAATCTTTGTCAACCCATATTCAGTTGAATATAGACTTAGACTTAGACTTAGACTTCCTTTTTATTGTCATTCAAATGTGAACTTTACAGCACAGATAAGAACGAAATTTCGTTACATAAGCTCATGGTAGTGCAGGATAAAAAAGCAATAAGGTGCATATATAAATAAATAAATATATATAAATAATATATATAATATATATATATATATAATAAATACATATATATAAATATATATATATAAATAAATAAATAGATTACTGTACAGATAAATATATTGCACTTTTTCACATGCGTCCACGTTTATGGATGTATGTTATATTGTCTTTTTTATTCCAGCGTGTTAATCCTTTTTGGGGGGAGTTGAGGGGATAATTTAATTTAATTATGATGCGTTCAAGAGTCTTACGACCTGAGGGAAGAAGCTGTTACAGAACCTGGAGGTTCTGCTTCGGAGGCTGCGGAACCTCTTTCTAGAGTCCAGCAGTGAAAACAGTCCTTGGTGGGGGTGGGAGGAGTCTTTGCAGATTTTCTGAGCCCTGGTCAGGCAGCGGCTTTTTGCGATCTCCTGGATAGGAGGAAGAGGAGTCTTGATGATCGTTTCCGCTGTCCTCACCACTCTCTGGAGAGACTTCCAGTCTGAGGCATTGCAGGCTCCAGTCCAGACAGAGATGCAGTTGGTCAGCAGGCTCTCTATAGTGCCTCTGTAGAATGTGGTGAGAATGGGGGGGAGGGAGCTGTGCTCTTTTCATCCGATGCAAAAAGTGCATGCGCTGCTGAGCTCTTTTTACAAGAGCTCCGGTGTGTAGGGACCAGGTTATATTGTCAGTTATCTGCACCCCCAGGAACTTGGTGCTGCTTACTATCTCCACTGCTGTGCCGTTGATGTAGAGTGGAGCGTGGCTGGACTGGTGCTTCCTGAAGTCAACGATGATCTCCTTGGTCTTGTTGACATTCAGGACCAGGTTGTTGGTTCTGCAACAGTCAACCAGATGTTTCACCTCCTCCCTGTAGTCCATGTCGTTGTTGTCACGGACGAGGCCCACTACTGTCGTGTCGTCTGCATACTTCACAATGTGGTTAGTAGTGAACCTGGCGCAGCAGGTATGCTACAAAGACAACATATTTGATATTCAAACTGATAAACTTTTTTTTTTTTTGAAAATAATCATAAACTTTAGAATTTGATGCCAGCAACACATGACAAATAAGTTGGGAAAGGTGGCAATAAATACTGATAAAGTTTCACCATCTACGGTCCGTAATATCATCAAAGGGTTCAGAGAATCTGGAGAAATCACTGCACGTAAGCAGCTCAGCCCGTGACCTTCAATCCCTCAGGCTGTACTGCATCAACAAGCGACATCAGTGTGTAAAGGATATCACCATGTGGGCTCAGGAACACTTCAGAAACCCACTGTCAGTAACTACAGTTGGTCGCTACATCCGTAAGTGCTAGTTAAAACTCTCCTATGCAAGGCGAAAACCGTTTATCAACAACACCCAGAAACGCCGTCGGCTTCGCTGGGCCTGAGCTCATCTAAGATGGACTGATACACAGTGGAAAAGTGTTCTGTGGTCTGACGAGTTCACATTTCAAATTGTTTTTGGAAACTGTGGACGTCGTGTCCTCCGGACCAAAGAGGAAAAGAACCATCCGGATTGTTATAGGCGCAAAGTTGAAAAGCCAGCATCTGTGATGGTATGGGGGTGTATTAGTGCCCAAGACATGGGTAACTTACACATCTGTGAAGGCGCCATTAATGCTGAAAGGTACATACAGGTTTTGGAGCAACATATGTTGCCATCCAAGCAGAGGTGGGTAGAGTAGCCAGAAATTGTACTCAAGTAAGAGTACTGTTACTTTAGAGATTTATTAGTCAAGTAAAAGTAAGGAGTAGTCACCCAAATATTTACTTGAGTAAAAGTAAAAAGTATGTTGTGAAAAAACTACTCAAGTACTGAGTAACTGATGAGTAACATACACACTCATATCATATATATATATATATATATATATATGTATATATATATATATATATGTATATATATATATATATATATATATATATATATATATATATATATATATATATATATATATATATATATATATACATATACATTGATATATACAGTATATAATTTATAAGTATTTATTTTGCTGTTTTTGTTTGCATGTTAAAGGTGTTTTAATGAATATACATGCATGTTTAACATATAGATTCCTTTCTTTCATGAAGACTAGAATATAAGTTGGTGTATTACCTGATTCTGATGACTTGCGTTGATTGTAATCAGACAGTCGTGATGATAACGTCCACGTTTTCAAATGGAGGAGAAGAAAAGTTCCTCCTTTCTGTCTAATACCACATGAAAGTGGTGGGTTTTTGGCATCCTATTTGTCCAGCTTCCATATTCGTTTTTATACACTTTACAAGAAATATATTGGCGTCAAACTCCGTAGCTTGCTAGCTTGTTTACGCTGGCTTTCGGAGACTCTTGTTTTGAAAGCGCAGGCGCAATGGCGCGGCACTTTTATTGTGAAGACAGGAACGTCCTCATGTGCGGTTAGTCTTGAGGCTTTTGACGGTACAGTTGAAATAAAACAAGTATCTTTTTTCCTTCACACTTTTGATTGATTGATTGGAACTTTTATTAGTACATTGCACAGCACAGTACATATTCCGTACAATTGACCACTAAATGGTAACACCCCAATAAGTTTTTCAACTTGTTTAAGTCAGGTCATGTGACCACCTGGCTCTGTTTGATTGGTCCAACGTCACCAGTGACTGCATCTGATTGGTGGAACGAAGTGAAACGTCACCAGTAAGGCAGGCACTTTGAAGGTCTGTCTGACAGACCAAAACAAACAAAGCGTGCATTAACAGATCAATAAAAATTAGTAGCGAGTAGCGAGCTGAATGTAGATAAAAGTAGCGGAGTAAAAGTAGCGTTCCTTCTCTATAAATATATTTAAGTAAAAGTAAAAGTATGTTGCATTAAAACTACTCTTAGAAGTACAATTTATCCCAAAAGTTACTCAAGTAGATGTAACGGAGTAAATGTAGCGCGTTACTACCCACCTCTGCATCCAAGCAACGTTACCATGGACGCCCCTGCTTATTTCAGCAAGACAATGCCAAGCCACGTGTTACATCAACGTGGCTTCATAATAAAAGAGTGCGGGTACTAGACTGGCCTGCCTGTAGTCCAGACCTGTCTCCCATTGAAAATGTGTGGCGCATTATGAAGCCTAAAATACCACAACGGAGACCCCCGGACTGTTGAACAACTTAAGCTGTACAAAAAGCAAGAATGGGAACGAATTCCACCTGAGAAGCTTAAAAAATGTGTCTCCTCAGTTACCAAATGTTTACTGAGTGTTGTTAAAAGGAAAGGCCATGTAACACAGTGGTGAACATGCCCTTTCCCAACTACTTTGGCACGTGTTGCAGCCATGAAATTCTAAGTTAATTATTATTTGCAAAAAAAAAAAAAAGTTTATGAGTTTGAACATCAAATATGTTGTCTTTGTAGTGCATTCAATTGAATATGGGTTGAAAAGGATTTGCAAATCATTGTATTCCGTTTATATTTACATCTAACACAATTACCCAACTCATATGGAAACAGGGTTTGTACATCAAGCCAAAGGGCAGTATGTGCTGTTTTCCTTAGTTTTATCCAGCAATTTCCCTCAAGTTCCACAATCTCACCACAGTGGCTGACAGTGTTAATAAAGACAGCAACCTACCCTGATCCAACCCAGTGAGATATACTCTCTTGATTCCATATTACACTAAATCTGTCACCCAGCTGGCCACGAGCTCTGTTTGTCGTTTGCAGTTTGGATTTATGGGGTTTGTATGTCCGGTTTCTGAGTTGTGCTTGGAATCTGCCCCCACCTGCTAAAGCTGAAAGCAGGTAGCCAGCACAGTAAATCATCAGCCAGCAGGCAACCCAGTCACAGTACAATGCTTGACTGCCTGCATTAATAACGCTTTAAGACAGAGGTTGTGCTAATATGTCAGGCTACACTGTAAGGCTACATATTGTTTATTTAAACTGCAAGTGTTTTATTAGAAGGAGGCTGAGATTCCCTCAGCTGCTCTTTTTAGTGCCTTTTGGGTGCGATGTATTACGTGTCTACGGAGCTTGATGTATTAAGTGGCACTACATTAGAGCAGTGGATTATTGTTTCCTCCTTACTCCTCCTGATCACCTCTGAGGGTCCACAAAGCAAAGGCCTCATAAACATTTATGTTTGGGCTGTGGGCTCCCGTCTTAGACCATGACTCCACTGGGCCACAGCCCCTTTATGCCTCTTATGAGACTCTCAAATATATGCCTGCCTGTGTGTTTGTGTGTTTATTTGCCCCAAAATGAATGTTCACGTAGAATTTGAATAGTTGGCTGACAGCTTGGTGTGCCTCCGGCTTCCTGCAGGAGATAGTTATTTTCACATTTGCTGGCATATCATCTGTTTTCACGCTGAGACACTTATCATATGTAAATTGTATAGCTTTGGGTGCCAGAGTCGCTTCAGCTGTTGCTTTTCTTCAGCGTTCTTGTCCAGCAGAGAGGAACACCCGAGGGAACTCTCCTGGCAATTAGGAGAAAGGACTAAACTTCACTGGACACCATCTCTAAAAGAGCAATTCTCTTCATAAAGCTGCCAAAATAAATACAGATAGATTTCCCCAGAATTTTAATGAGGATTGACTCTGTTGGATATTCTACTAATCTACCAGAGCCTTCTTCTGGAGCCGTCTCATATGGTTCGGCTTGTTTTGTCGGTCTTGATTGGCTCCGCAGAATACACACCGCAATGAACACATGTCTGATCAACAATGTGCTTGCATGTAGACAGAGCGTCTCAGTCTGAACAAGCATGTGAGCAAACCGCTAACAAGCCACTGCCGCTACCAGAAAACATGAACAATATGTTTGTGTGTGGACATTTTGTGCAAAGAGTTACGGGGACCCTTTCATGTGTGTTTCATTTGTCCCGCAGGACACGGGATATGCAACGTTCTTATTCGAGCAGCTCCACACATCCGGGAGCAAGGAAGGCGCTGTCAGCTGCTGCCAGGTGTGCTTCACACCTCTCCACAAACTGAGGCAGGAGGCGCTGCAGACTCTCCATGCTCCCGCTCTCGGCCCAGACATGCCGGCCTTGCCAGCCTCTTCCTTTTTACCGCAGCCCACAAGATTCGCTGTGGCACCGTCCGGCATCAATGCCAAACAACTATCCAAAGGCCAAGCACACTCACTCCTACCCTTGGGGGAGCAGCACAGAGGCCCATGCTGGTCCCAGTACCCCTCGGCTTCATCAGGTCCGAAGACCAGCGTCCAGGTGACAGTGGCAGGAGGGCAGATCACTGGATCCTTGAGCTCTGTCACCATCCAAGCCCAGCAGTACCTGGAAGGCATGTGGAGCATCTCGAGGGTCAACAACTTCATTCCTCAACCTAAACCGGTATGTACTTTTTTTAAACTTTTGAAGTATTTCACTTCCTTTCGTCATTTTTAAGCTACTAGGACCTTTTATATTTTAAAATACTTTGGCAGTAAACCAGGCTTTAATTCCTGGGCGACAGACAACACAAAACAATGTACTGTATTTACAGTACATTGAGACCATGAGATCATCATGTGTTTGGGACAAAAAAAGATAATTAACCTTAAAGTATTGTCTTAAAAGTAACATTTGCTTCTGATAGGATCATAACATAATTTAGGTGACTCTTGGATAATAACAATTTAAAAGATGAAGCCCTAGGTTGGCCTTCCATTCCTCAGCAGTCAAGGAGTCGCTGTGTTTTTAGGTCAGAGGTCATGGCAACACTAATCTACCAGTGTCCTCCTCAAGGCCATTTCCATTTCACCACAGCATCATCATAACTCTGTGTTTCCCACAGAACTGCAGTACCATGAGGGCGCTGGGTGAGGGATAAGACATAATCGGGTCATTGGTTTAATTGGTCATGGACATTATAACGGATGCAGCATAAGGGATATTATTCCCTAGGAGTGTCAAAAAATAGATTTTCGAATTTTAGGATTCTTAAGCGATTAAAAAAATTTAATAAAAAAAAAAGAAGTTGGTTTTAAAAAAAAAAAAAAAAAAATTATATGTCCTGCAGTCACTCAGGCAAATCATATTGTGGAGTAGGCCTACGATATCTTATTATTCTGTCACCTATTTGAATAACCAAAGTATCTGCACAAACACAAACAATGGCAGCAAATGTATTTGCCTATATCATAAGTTGTAAACTGTAGTCTTAAATCCAAGTGTGCAGGTTAGCCATAATAGCTAATTCGTTGAGCTGTTAGATGCTATTTACGAACCAAACAGCTGTCATTCTGATTGTAATGATATGAAAACATTAATATCACATCAGACACACTTAGGAGAAGCCATTATTGCTTTAAACATAAAGTATATCTTAAAACATTAGAAAAGTCAAATCGACAATGACTTCTGCACTGCTCAAAAACTACCACCATGTAGTGGCAATTTCTAAGTAAAATGTAAAAAAAATAAGAGTCTCCACATATACATTGAGCCTTCTAAACCGGCATTACCAAATCTTTTTATGGCCGTCAAAAATAATCTGGAAGAAATGAATGTACTGAATAGGCTAATGTAGCCAAAAATGTTACTTACCGTATTTTTCGGACTATAAATCGCAGTTTTTTTCATAGTTTGGCCGGGCGTGCAACTTATACTCAGGAGCGACTTATGTGTGAAATTATTAACACATTACCGTAAAATATCAAATAATATTATTTAGCTCATTCACGTAAGAGACTAGACGTATAAGATTTCATGGGATTTAGCGATTAGGAGTGACAGATTGTTTGGTAAACGTATAGCATGTTTTATATGTTATAGTTATTTGAATGACTCTTACCATAATATGTTACGTAAACATACCAGGCACGTTCTCAGTTGGTTATTTATGCCTCATATAACGTGCACTTATTCAGCCTGTTGTTCACTATTCTTTATTTATTTTAAATTGCCTTTCAAATGTCTATTCTTGGTGTTGGGTTTTATCAAATAAATTTCCCCCAAAAATGCGACTTATACTCCAGTGCGACTTATGTATGTTTTTTCCTTCTTTAATATGCATTTTCGGCCGGTGCGACTTATACTGCGGAGCGATTTATACTCCGAAAAATACGGTAAGTAAGAGTATCGTTATTTTAGGGTAATATGACTTAAATAATAGTAAAAAAATGTACTTGAGTAAACGTAAGTAAGTAAGTATTCAGTAAAACTACTATTTTAGTACTGAGTAACTGGTATGTAACTTCTGATTTATTTAGAAGCTATTTTTTAAATTGTACTTGCACTATAACCATAGTTTCCATAGAGACAGCGATAGAGAGGTACTGTAGATAGAGAAAGAGAAAGAGAGAGAGAGAGAGAGAGAGAGAGAGAGAGAGAGAGAGAGAGAGAGAGAGAGAGAGAGAGAGAGAGAGAGAGTACTACACATGTACTACAAAAGATACACATTTTACAGTCACTTATGACATTATAACAAGGCTAATGTTAGCATATGTGCAGTTAAAACATAAAAACATCTACAACTTACCACAACATGTTTTCTCTCCAGAGAAGCGGAATTCTTGTTGTTTGAAATGTGAACATGACACAGGGTCTAAAATTTCAAAAATGCTTTAACATATGTACAATATTAAGGCAATAATACATGACAATAACACCTCATAAAAAAATAAAACAACAGCTCCAGCACATGATATACATGTTTTTCCTAGTTTATAAGTAAACATTGAAAAATGATGCTGCCTTATCTGATGGCATGTACTAATTTACAGTGTGTAATTTGAGTCAGGTCATATGACTGCCAGGCTCTGTTTGATTGGTGAAATGGAGTCAAACATCACTTGTGCTTACGTTGGATAGGTAAACAGAGTCATTTGACCGTGCTAGCTTGAAGAAGTCTCTCTTTCGAACCAAACAAATACGTCTTTGCGAGCAGTAATCAATATTTTATGACAAAACATAATGATGATATATAAATAAAGGAAGCAATCGGAATGAAACTCAATGTAAGAGTAGTGTTTCTTCTTCACTAAAATACTCAAGAAGTATATTGCATTAAAACTACTCTGCCAATTGCAATTTATCCAAAAAGATACTTTTTGCATTACCTTTGTGAATGTATAGGAAACAGTCAGTTCGTGTCCATGCACTAAATTAGTCTGATTCCTCAAATGGTTTGGCTCTAAATAAGCCTCCTACAACCCATTGAAACACCTTAGTCTGATTGTGTTGGTTTTTGAAAAATTGGACTAACACACCTGGATTGTGTGATTGAAAACCAGCTCTCTCGAGGAGGTGTGTACGGCCAAAGAGGACTCTTTGTGTCGCGCATGCGCCAGTCCCAACGCGCGGGGTGTAACTCTGAAGCAGATACCATTGAATAAAAACAATTGTTGTGAAAAGAAGACTGTTTATTTGCTTCACAAATGAAAACAACAGAACATTTTGAAATGCCTCGATGGTAGAAAAAAACCCAAAGATTTATTTTAGAAGGTAGCTAAGGAAATGCTTAATTCGGACTCCCGAACAAAATACGAATGCGATGAAAGAGAATGAAGCAGGTATATTAAAGGCCAATTATAAAGCGTACACATTGCACACTGCATTTGTGCACTCCGAACTGATTGACAATAACTGTATTCTACACAACTGGCAAGATAGTCCAGAACAATAGCAAACTTCCTGTGGAACAGTATCATCACTGTCGTTTCCTTCGATTTAAAACTCCATCTATCAATCCACACAGCCTTTTGAATGAAATCTGAGACATTCAAAAGATTTGTTTCCATAATCTCTGTCTGAAATTTCCTTCGAAAAAACTATTTAGTTTGTCTTTCTTTGCTTCGGACCTGCATCCGCTCCAGTACATTCTTGGTAGTAGTGTCATGTTTGTTGTGCAATCCAATATCATTTCTTGATGCTGTCTGCTAATTAACATAAGCATAGCTATTTGAAAGACGTAATATTTGTAATCTGTGCCAATATTACAGGGACATCACTTAAAACAAGTTGTAAGGATCTGGAATGCCTAGTGTGACGTCATAGCTCAACCGGAATGGCAATTAATTAATACGTGCTAAAAGGAAATAAGCGCCCCCAGTGTAAGGGAGGTGCAATGGCGTATGACTAATATTCACATAAGAGAGAGTGCACTGGGACTTTACATGTAGGTGGGAAAATACAAAAAAATTAACTATTTGAGAAATCACTCATTTAGTGCATGGAAACATAGTGACTGAGTCTGCACTCAAACTAAAGAAGCAGATCTTTGATGTGTCGAGAGACCCTTCTGCTGTATCACATTGATGAGCGAGGATCACTTTTTTAAACCTATTTTTCTTTCGAACACAAAACGAGCAGTGTTTTGTTGTCTTTAAGGTTCATACTTCCTGGTCTAATGATCAACCAATTGTGTGGGGACAGGCCAATCTAATCGATGTACAGCATAACTTAGTCAGAACGTTGATTGTCAGAGTTTTTAAATAAATCTTGTAATCACATGTGTGTACATTGAAGGACATGGCTATATTTATTCCCTCATGCTAAATGGTTCATATTGTGTCTTTCACATACGTAGTATGTGATAAGACTCTTGAAGGTTAGGATGTAGGGGTTTCATGGAGGTCCCAAACACAAGCAAGACGTTCCCCTTGTGTCTCTTGTTCATTAAAACCAGATCCTTCAGAATGACAAAAAGCCACAGTGGTCCATGCTTGCGCCAAAGGCAAAAGCTTTAATTCGCAATTCCCACTTGGCTTTTTTTGTGAAGAGGGCATGCAGTGTTGTGCAGACAAAGAAGCAAAGGCCGACTGACTGTGGGTATTACACAGAAGTTTGTGTGTGTGTGTGTGTGTGTGTGTGTGTGTGTGTGTGTGTGTGTGTGTGTGTGTGTGTGTGTGTGTGTGTGTGTGTGTGTGTGTGTGTGTGTGTGTGTGTGTGTAAGCTAGGGGCGCAGGGAGCACTCCAACACTGAGACCTCTTTGGATCCATTGCTATTCCCAACTCTCCTTATGTCTGGTATAATTGATTTGGTCTTTGGCATTGAAACTATCTGGGTGCCTCTTGAATTGGTGGACTCCTAAAAAGTTGTCTGCCTTGAATAGAAACCCAGTAATACAATTTTTAAGCCAGCAGGATCACATTCGCCTAAAAACCTTGTGCATTGAAGAGAAAAAAACAGTTTACCAAGTTATTCCTTGTATCATAAAAAAAACTGTTACTGCTCATCTACAAAGATTAAGTGCTTGTGACTCATTTTGCTATTGGCTCACGGCTCGCTCGGTGCCACTGCCACCTATTTGAACCCCAGAGGATGATTCTGGCTGCTGCAATGTTGTGATGCAGCTGGGCTTGCATGGCAATGGGCCACGAACTAAAGATAACAGAACAAGAAGGATTCCCTTTACAGTCCTGACAAGCAGAGAAACTGCAATTACCCTCTTTTTAGTTGGAAGATTTAGTGTCACTTGAGCAGTTTTACTTTACTTTTCCACCACATTTCTCATCTGTGTTTGAGAGTCTCACCTCCATTCGTTTCCATTAGCCCCACAGAGCAATGTAGCGTGACCGGCCAGATTAACTAGACCTCTTTCACTTGGCCAGTGATCGCCTGTTAACCAGTGAGATCGAAGGTCACAAGAGACTGCAGCCACGCCAGCCAACCCTGCTTGCTTCACGCTTTACTCCAAGAATTATTTTCTGTTACTTGGCTTCCTTGCTGCCACCCTTTTGCACACCTTTCCTTTTCCATTATGTCCAAATCTCCCCAGCTTTCGCTCCTCGCCCCCCATCGATCTCCGTCCTTGCTTTCTGTGACCAAAAAAAACAGATCAGACAGAGCTGGGGGTTAAAGGGTGGTAGGCCAGCTCATTACTGACTCCTGGTGCAAAAGGCTGCACTGACACAGCCTAATTACGTGACGTGGGGATAGATTGTACTTTTCATCCACAAACTGGAGCCAGTCTGGGTCCAAGGCTGCAGTGAGCAGCTTGGTTGAAGGGCTTAAGTCCTCATTCTCACCACCAAGGGGAATATCCTCTAATAGGCACTCTGATGCACTCAACTTGTAACCAGCTGTCCCTGTGTGCTCCAGAAATTTTGGCCTGATGATTTTTAAAACTCATATCTAATAGGCTCAATCTGTGAAACATTCGATGGGCCTTGCATTTGTGCTTCCTGTGTGGCTGCATGTGAAGTGTTCCGCTTTTTTCGTGCCAAAGTGTAATGGACCTATTTCTCTGGCACGGGCCCAGCTTCTTACCAGTATTTTGTTCTGGTATTTGCGTGGAGAGCTGTTGATGGCTCATTTGCCTTTTCCTTCATGCAATTGCAAGCTTACATTCTACAGCTTCACAAACACCTCAGTGATGAAGCTATGCGATATCAAAACTAGATATCTAAATGCTCAAAAGTTAGTAATGTGCAGCGCATGGTGGACATTCACTGCTTAATTGTTTGCCTTGTGGTAAATATATCTGCTTCTCTTCCATCTCATTCGTATTTCTTTCAGGAGTTCAAATTAAGTTGACATTCTCCATTCATTCTCAAAGCAAATAAACAGTCTCCTCTACATTACAATTTTTGCTATTTTTTTATTGAATGGTATCTGCTTCCGGGTTATATCCCGCATGTTGAGACTGGCGTATGCGCGATACGAAGTGTCCCCACGGGCCGCACACACCCACTCGAAAAATCTGGTTTTCAACCGCATAATCTAGGTGTGTTAGTCCGACTTTTCAAAAACCGAACACGATCGGATTAAGGTGTTTCCATGAGTTGTAGGATGCTTATTTAGAGCCGAACTATTTGAGAAATTTAGTGCATGGACATGTTTTGACTGTAATCTGTGTGGTTCAGTCCCTGCTCTTTTGTTCTACCCAAGGACTCAGAGCTTCTCTTGCACTCATAGAACAATTGCCACTGATTTGTGTTTTGTATATCAGAGCTCTGACAAAAGAAAAAGAGCAAAACAAATGTCCACTTTGCGTCTCAGTGGGATATGCATACAAAAGCTAACAGCATCAGTACTTGGCAGGGCAATAGCTGAGCCTCTTATGTGAATATCAGAATGTAAATATGTCCTCACATCCTGATATATAGCATTCCCATGTAGGGCTCACTGTATAAATAGTAGCTGTGAGTTTGAGTTGACAAATGGCAGAGGAGTAAGGCCAGAATGTAGAGCACAAGGTTTGAATTGTGTAGATAAGACACATGCTTCCAAATGTTGCACCCAACTCAAAGGTGTTGCTATAAAATACATAGTGTTCATGTCTTGATATTGTCTGATATTTTCTTATTATAAGTCCAGCTGTTTGTTCATTATTGTTTTTCAGTGCTCTTTGAATGTCCAAAATGTCCATTTTCCTTAAACTAAATTAGTAGCATAAATGCGAGTGTGCATATGTTATAGCGGAAGAAACACATCCTGAAGTTTTATATTTTCCAGTATTCTGTGCATAAAGACAACCAACCAACTATCTCTCAATAGTGTACTGAGATTGATATACCTGTATATCCTGCTGGGAACCAGCGTCCTTTCCAGTGGATATTTGTTTTGGTCTATAACTTTTGTCAGTTAAAAATCTTGGGAAACAATAGCCTTCTAACGCAAAATGCAAATGCATATGCAGACAATGCGGATTTCAGGAGGATACACTAAGAGGGAGGGCTATGGACTGTCCCACATTTTATGGCTATAGTGTGAACTTAACAAATAATACACTACGTAGCCCTGATCTCTTTAAGGAATAGTCAATTTAAATTCCTGATTAAAGGTGAGTTTAATTATTCCAATGATAAAGGTACAGAGGGCTAGACTGTGGTGCTGTGGTTTGGTCATTTATTTACACCCCCTACTCTAAAACTGTGCAAACAGTTTCTGGTAAGTACATTGCCAGGTGGAGCTATATAGGAGCTTAGTGAAGTTAATTACATGTGCTTTCATTAGAAGTATAATGTAGGTTATCACTTAATTACTGTAGACTACAGGCCAGAGGCACCTCAAGCAATCATTGAATGGTACTATTCTTGCTGTGGAGGCTGTTGACTCCGGCTAAGCAACACTGGCTGCAGCATCTGTCCGTCCATCTGTAGCACAGATCAGCACATGGGGGGAGTAAATGGAGTGGAAAGAAGGAGGTGGTGCAGATTGGGGTCCTTTCTCAATGCCTGTATGCCAACAGGCCCAGAGCTTGATGGGCGAGGCCAACAGAGATGTCACAACCACCGCGGGCCCGCTCACGCGCACAACCAGCACCAGCACCACCAAGAGCAGCACCTTGATGCCCTGTCGCCTCCGAGGCTCCATGCAATCGGGCCTCCCTGCCCCCATCGCCAATACGTCATCCTCATCTACAGCAACCTCCTTCTTTATCAGGTAAGCAGCTCCTCCACATGTTGTCAAATGGCTGCTGATGTCCAAATGTTGACTGATGAGAATAAGCTGTTGAAGGAAAATGTAAGATGGGAGAACCCACACATGCATCCAAAGCTCAAGTGTACTGTGTGCGTTCGTGTGAGAGAGAGAGAGAGAGAGAGAGAGAGAGAGAGAGAGAGAGAGAGAGAGAGAGAGAGAGAGAGAGAGAGAGAGAGAGAGAGAGAGAGAGAGAGAGAGAGAGAATGAAAAGCACTGCACAGACTCGTCCTTGAAGATCACCGTGTTAACTTTGATGTGGGGTTACCGGTTCCATTCCACTCCATGTTGTTGCCATGGTTGAACGGCAACATTCAGAAGGACACGCTCCATCACCAAATTAAATGAACCTTCAGTGTACAGGCACCAGTGCACATGAATGGATAATATAATTACATCATTTGATATCAGGAGGGACTTAGGTTAAGACTGTGTATTGTCCTGAAGTGCATTGGTACCTCGGTTTTCGTTAGTAATGCCTTCCAAAAGTATTCATCCCATAAGAATCTCTTACCGACACCCCAAAATATTAAGAAAAAACAAGGGACGTCCTGTTAAACATTTATGGCATATAATTCGGATCCAATTTTTGGGGGCTTCAGATCTGGTACTTTGACATTAGATTATGGAACTGAAGATGTTTTTAACAAGACACTAGAGTGAACATTTGTATAAATCGTATTTCATAAAATTTTGAATTTGCATAGCACAATAAAGTAAATAGTGCATAATAACCAAACGATAGCAAAGAATTGGCTCCCATTTAAATCATTGGCGTTTTGCCCTTCAAAGCCTTCCTCTATCCAGAGACGTATTTCCTGAATGTGTAAACAATAACAAAAACGACTAACAACTATTTTGAGATGATAAAAGACATCAATCTAATCACTGTAGTACCTACCATATACTGCAAGGATTCTTCAAGATTGCCAAGATACATGTGGCGGTGGGGGCGTGGTTAGGGGTATTGTTGTGGGCGTGGTCATCATGGCATCGTCATATAATTTGCATACATTGCTACGATGATATGATTTTTTTTTAAAAGGCTCAAACAATGTATACCTACATTTGAAAACAAATCTGTGTTATTATTACATAGTAATAACTAGAACTGTGAATCTTTGGGTGTCCCACGATTCGATTCAATATCGATTCTTAGGGTCACGAATCGATTCAAAATCGATTTTTTTCAATTCAACACGATTCTCGATTGAAAAACGATTTTTTCCCGATTCAAAAGGATTCTCTATTCATTCAATACATAGGATTTCAGCAGGATCTACCCCAGTCTGCTGACATGCAAGCAGAGTAGTAGATTTTTGTAAAAAGCTTTTATAATTGTAAAGGACAATGTTTTATCAACTGATTGCAATAATGTAAATTTGTTTTAACTATTAAATGAACCAAAAATATGACTTATTTTATCTTTGTGAAAATATTGGACACAGTGTGTTGTCAAGCTTATGAGATGCGATGCAAGTGTAAGCCACTGTGACACTATTGTTAATTTTTCTTTTTTTTTTTTAATAAATGTCTAATGATAATGTCGATGAGGGATTTTTAATCACTGCTATGTTGAAATTGTAACTAATATTATTACTGTTCTTGATAATATTAATTTTTGTTTCACTACTTTTGGTTTGTTCTGTGTCGTGTTTGTGTCTCCTCTCAATTGCTCTGTTTATTGCAGTTCTGAGTGTTGCTGGGTCGGGTTTGGTTTTGGAATTGGATTGCATTGTTATGGTGTTGCTGTGTATTGTTTTGTTGGATTGATTAATTAAAAAAAAAAAAAAAAAAAATAAGAAAAAAAAAAAAAAAAAAAATCGATTTTTTAAAAATGAGAATCGATTCCGAATCGCAGAACATGAGAATTGCGATTCGAATTCGAATCAATTTTTTCCCACACCCCTAGTAATAACATATATTTTTTGTATTGCTGGTATAAGGTTTTGCTATGTTTAAACGTTTTACTGCTTATTGTACAATGTACTTTGTTGAGAAACTTTCATGTGTCTAGAAACATTTAGTAATTTTTCTTTATTAAAAAAAAAATCTAGCATATTTTTCTGGTATTATTATAGAATGTACTCGTGTTTAGAGACTCTACTTTTGTCCCTCATTGTCCTCGACGGAATGCGAGCTGCATCGAGCATGATGTCACACTTGCTTCGCGCTGCTGCTCCAATTGGACTTTCTCTCCTTGAAAGCCGCCACTGTCCTCTTAATATTTTCATATTTTTTAGATCGCTGTCTGCGGGTATGTCTGGGATATATTAACGTTACGTCCACATTTCAGCATTGCATGCTGACTACGCTCCAGACAATCGCGTGCGTCTTGATTATGTCACCACAACATCCGGTTTCGGCAGCGCTTTTTTTGGTGATCAAAGTCTTTTTTTGGATGGCTGAATTTTCGGTGCATCATTAGTCAATAGTGTGCAAATAATAGGCTGTATATACAGTATATCCATTCATACTGTAACAACCTGCTGGTGGTACTGTTATATATTTGTGTGGTTTTGATTTCATGTTCATTTTACCAAAGGTTGCAAACACACCGTCTGTGCCTGAAAGCGGATTGGCAGAGACTGAGGAAGTGTTGTGTGTCTGGGGAAGCACGGAGACGAGAATGTTTGAACGGGAGGTAAAACCTTTTGGAATTGGGATGATTGTTAGCATAAGAAAACATTTAAGTTTAGCAATAAAAGTCAAAATTAACGTCAGACTTTTGACTTATTCTGGAGGCTACTATTTTAATTTGTTTTCATGTAAAAAAAAAAAAAAATATTTTCAAGCTGTGGCGGCTATGATTTTCCTATAAAATGTCATATTTTTTTCTTGAAATTTTTGATCGCCTCCGATCGCCACTTTTTTGGGAATTTTGCCTATCATTCACAATCATTATGAAAGACATGACAAGACATTTTTTTTTTAATTGCATTCTTAATATGAAATAAGTCCGCTTACAATGGAACCTGTGAGAACTGCTCTATTCTGCCTAAAAGCCCTTAAAAAAACATCCAAACACTTCCATTAATGTTTTTTATACATGCTGAAGGTATGTACTGTAACATAGTAATGGACAAGTCTGGCTCGGTTGGTAGAGCAACTGTGCCGGCAACCTGATGGTTCCTGGTTCGATCCCCGGCTTCCGCCATCCTAGTCACGTCCGTTGTGTCCTTGAGCAAGACACTTCACCCTTGCTCCTGATGGATCGTGGTTAGGGCCTTGCATGGCAGCTCCCGCCATCAGTGTGTGAATGTGGAAATAGTGTCAAAGTGCTTTGAGTACCTTGAAGGTAGGAAAGCGCTGTACAAGTATGACCCATTTACCATTTTCTTTATCACTAATTACTACTCATCCATCCATTCATTTTCTACCGCTTGTCCCTGCAAACTTTATGAAAGCCAACAAACATGATAAAACATCACTTACTGTACAAGGTCTGCTGTCATTAGAACGCCAATTTATATCATATTTTAATAATTCCGTTTAGAGGAAGAATTTTTCATAATCCTCGCAAAGAAAATGGGGGTGGAACGAATCGTCTTTTCATGCCGTTCTCGACATTACCGGATCTAAATTGGCTGTCAAAGTGTACCAACTTCTCGGAACACGTCCTCATTCTTCCAGGTAAGGGGCATGATTTATGATCTAGAATAAAATTTGACGAGCAAGGAAACGAGGAAGCAGCTGACCACTTTATCATGTCAACATTGGCACACAAGCTTGTAATCACGGCGCCGCTGTAAATAGTTGGTCTGCTTTACCGCTTATAAATGGACTATTGTTTGTGGTTTTTGGATGTTTTTTTAATTGGGTTTTATGGTTGGAATAGAGGAGCTCCCATTGGCTCCACTGTAAGCAGACTTTTATTGATGTTTATTTGCAAGTTAGAATGCGTAAAAAAAAAATTCATAATGAATGTGAACGAAAATTCCAAAAAAAACGTCGCTGAGACGATGTGTTCGTTCCAGCTTCTACTTCATTTCATCCCATGATCGGGATCGAGACAGCTCTAGACAAAACACATTTTACAGAAAATATTTATAGTTTTACATACAAAATACATATAAATGACAAATAAAATGAACAAATGAAGGAGAAGAAAGGAGCTTTGTTTGGGCACTTGATTCCATAAAATTATACACAATGTTACACACAATATTTAGCCGTACAAATAACAGAGACAGAAACCGGGGCAACATTTGGGTGGAAATGTGGGGCGTTTTATAAACCGAGGCGCGACAAAGTAATTTTCTTGTCTCACGCTATTGTACCTCAGTAGTCACTGTTAGATTCCCTGGCACGCTGGTCAGGTGCATACACTCTCTGTCTCTTCTCTCCGAGGGTGCTGCTCTGATAATGAAGGCTGGCAATAGGGAAGCCTGCTAAGGGTGATGCATGGGGACTATTGGCGCTCTGCACCACAGGAGGAAGAGGGAATCAGTGAGGGGACTGTGACAAGTAGCCTGTGGGACATCACAGAGGAGGCTTAGCTTTTTCTCTAGTAGAATTTATCTTGCCAAATCCTGTACGTTCCAAAAGGATTGGGATCGGATGTTAATTTGAACGGAAATTCCACAACCCCCCCCCCCCCTTTTTCCGTCATAAGTGGAACAAAATAGGGTTGATCCCCGATAATGATTTATAAATTGTCCTGTTTTCTTTGGCCATGACCTCAAACAGATAACGACCAAGAGCCGGGCTTGACCAACCACAAGGGAAAAAAAGAGGGTGAGGTTGATCTGTTTTTTTTTCCCGCTGCAGCAGGTCCTGGTAGGTTAGAGGAGGTGCGGATGGAAGTACAGGGAAAGGTTCCACCTTTCATTTCAGCCCAAAGATAATTCCTTTGCCAGGAATCTGATGTTTTTGTTGGCTCGCAGAAGTGTTACGATGCTTTGAACAACATTCCACAGACAGAGAGTGTCAGAGATGCATTGTGGTTGATTTGAAGCTTCCTGACGCTCTGCAGCTGTTGCTGGCTACCAAAATATTGTCGTCATCATCAGCTCCTCCTTGTCTTTGTTTCATCTTGATTCAAATTAATCTCCTCCCACCGGAGGTGTAGCACCAAATTCTGGGCCCTCTAAACACAAGACTCTTATCCAACCCTAAACCAAACATCACCGTCATATACACACACACACACACACACACACACTTGGTACGTTCCCATGCACCTAAAAACTAATTAGTTTGGTTGAAGTAGTTTATAGCAGCAGTTTGATTTATTATATTTTTACCTTTCATCTATCACTATCTAAAATGCTGGTGCTGTGTGTGAATGCATAAATGTGAGCGTTAATAACATTATAACGTTTGTGTTGAGTGAAGTTTTCAAAGCTATGCTTAACGTTATTTAGGTGGAATGAACGATTTTGCATTTTTGTTATGGGGGTGTAGGTAATCCTTTTATTGAATTTTCACAGCAATATTATTTTTTGTATTAGAATATATGATGACTTTTTTTTCTTTTTTAATAAGTTACATGGCAGAAAACAAAATATTCAAACTTTACAAAAGCCAAGAGGCCCCCTGTGCTTTGGGCCTCGGAACAACGCTGAAATATGCAAAGAAATTAGTTTCCTTTAGGTTTCAGACTTGATTGATCTCATTTGTATTCCTTTTTGTTTTGAAAAGATATACCCTTTGTGGGATTTGTGGGCAAACCCAGGGAGCCCAGAATGGTGGAGCAGAATCACCAAACAGCAATTGGCTCCTTGGACATTTGTTTGACATTCACCTACAACATTTCACTCGCAGATGAATTTTTAATTAGAATGCAATTAGCAAGAGTTAGGCTGCTGTAGCCCCTTACACTGCAGTGAGAAAAGAACAATGGATATTGTTTTTCATTTGACAGTATAACTGCAAGTCAACCTCTAGTGAATAAATGCATTCATGGTTCATTTATGTGTTTTCTAAATTGAAACACATTAGCATTGCATCACCTATTTGCCGCTACTTTTTCTTAAAAAGGTCTTGTAAAGAATGTACTTTCTTTCAAGTTTGACTTTTTCATAGTCATTTTGCAAGGGGGCGAAAAAGCCATGATGACACAGGGTCAGTAGTGACCAATTAGACAGACTCTACAGTTGCATGGAGACAGGAAGAGTCAGGGGTCAAACACTGACTGGCTGCTGTGCATATGATTGTGCCTGTGGGGTGGAGGGCTAACGAATTTAGAGCCTTGTGTTCAGCTGACTAGCACGTGAAGCACTGATTGCCTTGTGACGGAGCATATGATTAGTGTATTGACATAGCGTGGTGTAATGAAAGCAGGTGGAACTCGCAGCAGGGAGTAAGACTGTGGAAATAACTGCTGCATCTATTCCCATGTTCCTGTTCCATTAACACCTGCTGATTTTGACAGTGGGTTTATTACCATAAAACTCATGGGATTCCTTAGTTGGGGCGACTACAGGGAGGAGAAGACTGCTCAGTTTGCAATATATGCTGCTTAGTCTGATTATTTTTACACAACTTATGTGATCGTATGTTTCTGTTAGTGTGCAGCCTCACAATAATCATGCCCAAGAGAGACAAATTCAGTGAGGTAATAAATAGATCTTGAAGAGGTGGCATGGACAGCTGTTTTCTGGAATGTGACCCTGAAGGAGTATCCGGAGGAAGTGTTTTATATAGCCCCCGCCCTGCAGCTGTTGCCCAGGTGAGTGTTGTCTGCTAATGACTATGATTGTACCGGAGGAATCTTCCCGTTATTGTGTCAGCAGGGTCATTCAGCCCTCGTTCTCGTGCAGGCATACATGGTTTGGTCCTTTTGTCACTGCGCGTTTTGTCCTTTTGAACTGCACGTATTTCCAAGTCCTAGAACTGCATACAAAAGTTAAAGTAATGTAGAACATTTGGTTGGTTGGTTTACTTTAGTAGTGTAGATATGTGTGTGCATATATATATATATATATATATATATATATATATATATATATATATATTAGGGTTGTACTGTATACCGGTATTAGTATAGTACCGCGATACAAATGAATCATATTCGGTACTATACCGCCTCTAAAAAGTACCGGTCCACTTGCAATAAGAAACATATGTTTAATGTTCCGGAAGATTTTGTGTTAAAATAAAGCTAATAATGCAAGTACCGAAAAGTACTGAAAAGTATCGAAATACATTTTGGTACCGGTACCAAATAGTGGTACCGGGACAACACTAATGTACATATGTTTTTGTGGTAGCTTTAGGAGGTTTCTGTGGTTTATTCGTTATACAGTGCTCAATACCGGAGTAGAACGGAATATACGTTAGGTCAGAAAAAACACAGAGGCTATATCATCCCTACAAGCCTGTTTCGCAGGTTTCCCTGCTTGTCAGGGGATGTTATAAAGTCCCCTTGTTTTATTTATTTAATTTATATTTGTATGATATATTTATCTAGAGATGTCCGATAATATGCGTTAAAATGTAATATCGGAAATTATCGGTATCGTTGTTTTTTTTTATCGGTATCGTTTTTTAAAATTTTTTTATTTATTTATTTATTAAATCAACATAAAAAACACAAGACACACTTACAATTAGTGCACCAACCCAAAAAACCTCCCTCCCCCATTTACAAAAGGGTTGTTTCTTTCTGTTATTAATATTCTGGTTCCTACATTATACATCAATATATATCAATACAGTCTGCAAGGGATACCGTCCGTAAGCACACATGATTGTGCGTGCTGCTGGTCCACTAATAGTACTAACCTTTAACAGTTAATTTTACTCATTTTCATTAATTACTAGTTTCTATGTAACTGTTTTTATATTGTTTTACTTTCTTTTTTATTCAAGAAAATGTTTTTAATTTATTGATCTTATTTTATTATAAAACATTTTTTTTAAAGTACATTATCTTCACCATAACCGGTTGTCCAAATTAGGCATAATAATGTGTTAATTCCACGACTGTTTACATTGGTTGATATCGGTATCGGTTGATATCGGTATCGGTAATTAAAGAGTTGGACAATATCGGAATATCGGATATCGGCAAAAAGCCATTATCGGACATCCCTATATTTATCTTTTGTTGTTGTTGTTTTTTGTTTTTTAACGATACTGGCCGTTACAGTGTGGGCTGAGAAAACGTCTGGCTCTTGGACAATGTAAATTAGGATTCCTGGTGCAAAGACGTTGCCAGAAGACTTCAGAGGAAGCTCAGCAACTTAATAAAAGTAAAGAAAAAGATTTTTTCAATCCTAACTTCAGTGAGTATATATTTACAAAATATGCTCTAGAAATATACGTAGATAATTAGTTGGAATTATGTGCCACACTTTGAAAACTCCTGTTTCGGACTATTATTTGATTCTACCTTTGTGGGAATAGTACATAGAAGACCCCTTGCAGCATAACTCTGCCCTAGTGCAGTGGTTCCCAACCACCGGTCCGTGATGCGTTTGCTATCAGGCCGCACAAAACATTAAATCATTTATAAACGACCGCCTTTTCTCCGACTTAACTTTCGCCTGTCCGACTAGATACACCAATAAGCTTGTTCATAGATGTATTATAAAACTCCTGCTAAGCAGTCGCCATTTGATATATTATTTATATCTTTATTAATTGGGACCAAGCACATTAATGAACATTTAGAATGTAAATGTAAATGTGCCAGAGTGTAGCCAAAGGCCGATTTCCATCTCATCGTAAAGAAACAGTATTTTTTTCGTGTACTTATTTTTGCTATATTTATATGCCATATGTGGAAGGCCGGTCTGTGAAAATAATGCCTACATTAAACTGGCCCTACCCTAGTGTAGAAAGCAGAGTCCATAAGGATGGAAGATTTTGGTGTGGAAAACCTAAGAACACTGACATATAAGGTCAGCCAACAGTCGCGACAACAATTTCTGCAGACAAACTCCCAAATCATAGAATATATAGAATGTCTAGTCAGAGGTTGTAAAAGGAGATGTCACGAAAGGGGGGGGGGGGGGGGGGGGGTCGCAGCTTGCTGCGCGGTTGTTCTTTCAAGATGCAAAGACGTCTCCGGACGAAGGCGTAAAGGTAGGATTGGATTTATTAACATAAATCACTTAACTACCAAAAACACAAACAACACAACAAAAAAAAGGCAAGCGTGCCTAAAACACATGAAACTACTAGTTAGCAGAAGCTATGGCATATAACATGAACACTTACTTGGTCAGAACGTGGCGTAAACAATGAAGCCAGGCCGACTGACTGGCAAAGGCAACTTAAATAATGCCTCTGATTAGTGCTTGGGAAGCAGGTGAGCGGGCGAGCACTAATCAGAGACAGGTGAACACAATAAGTCGCCATGGTGACAAAAGCAAACAAGGAGGCCTAAACGGGAACTAAAGAAGTCCAAAACTAACAGAACATAACTAAACAAAACATGATCCAGACCACGGATCATGACAGAGCCCCCCCCTTAAAGACAGATTCCAGATGTCCATAAAAAAAATTAACAAGAGTCATGGGAGGGCGGGAGGGGGACATGGCGGTGGGTCGTATCCACCGGGGCAGAGTTAGGTGGCGGCGGCGAGTGGAACGCCGCTGCAGCAGGCGAGGCGGGCGCCCAGGGAATGGCCACATTCGTGGCCGACTGGGAGGTGGGCGCACTTGGCGTGGCGGGCGACCAGGTAGCGGCCATATCCGTGGCCGACGAGGAGGGAGGCGCGTCGTCATCGTGGCAGGTGTGGAAGCTCGGCGTGGTGAGTCAGGCGGCGAAGCTCGGCGTGGCGCGTCAGGCGGCGAAGCTCGGCGTGGCGCGTCAGGCGGCGGGTCTTGGTCTTGGCATGGGTCTTGGTCTCGGTCTTGGTCCTGGCGTGGGTCTTGGTCTAGGTCTAGGCGTGGGTCTTGGTCTTGGTCTAGGCGTGGGTCTTGGCATGGCGGGTCTTGGTCTTGGCATGGCGGGTCTTGGTCTTGGCATGGCGGGTCTTGGTCTTGGTTTTGGCTTGGCGGGTCTTGGTCTTGGCTTGGCGGGTCTTGGTCTTGGCTTGGCGGGCCTTGGTCTTGGCATGACGGGTCTTGGTCTTGGCATGACGGGTCTTGGTCTTGGCATGACGGGTCTTGGTCTTGGCATGACGGGTCTTGGTCTTGGCATGACGGGTCTTGGTCTTGGCATGACGGGTCTTGGTCTTGGCATGACGGGTCTTGGTCTTGGTTTGGGTCTTGGCGTCGTGGAGCTGCGACTGGCGGCACTTGGCGTCGTGGAGCTGCGACTGGCGGCACTTGGCGTCGTGGAGCTGCAACTGGCGGCATTTGCCGTCGTGGAGCTGCGACTGGCGGCACTTGGCGTCGTGGAGCTGCGACTGGCGGCACTTGGCGTCGTGGAGCTGCGACTGGCGGCACTTGGCGTCGTGGAGCTGCGACTGGCGGCACTTGGCGTCGTGGAGCTGCGACTGGCGGCACTTGGCGTCGTGGAGCTGCGACTGGCGGCACTTGGCGTCGTGGAGCTGCGACTGGCGGCACTTGGCGTCGTGGAGCTGCGACTGGCGACACTTGGCGTCGTGGAGCTGGTACCGGAGCTTGGCGTGGTGGGTCTTGGCGTGGTGGAGCTGGTGCTAGCCTTGGTGCAGCGACAGGTGCTAGCCTTTGTGCGGCGACAGGTGCTAGCCGTGGAGCAGCTACAGGTGCTAGCTTTGGTGCAGGTGGAGGTGGCCTAGCTGGGGGTTGCGGCTTGGAATGGAGCAGCTGAGCCACCCCACTAGTACAGCTCCGGGCCCTAGCCCCCCCCTCAAGGAGCGGATACCAGACGCGCTCCTTGCGGTCTGGAACCGTCTTTAGGGGTGGGTGGAGGGAGGACAGGAGGGGGGTAGACGCCTCCCCTTTAAATTGTCCAAAATGTCTTTTTGTATTCCCCACCTGAGTTTGAGTGGGTGGACAAAAAGAAAATGTCTGTGACGTGGGTGGGGCTTGAGTCTTGGAGGGCGAAACAGAATTCAGAAAAAAAAATTCCTGGCCTATGACGTCATCAGCAGGCGGCGGCGTGATGTCAACAGCGGAGGTCTCCAGCTGACTGACAGCCCAATCGATGAACTGCTTGGCGAAATGATGAATTGGATTACCAAGCTTTGGCGGCAAGGAATACTGGTCTGATTGTGGCGTCCTGCTGTCCGGAGGAGGAGTTTGGGGGAATGACGCGTCTTGACGGCGAAACGAAGCCTTTCTGGCTGGCTTCCGTCTTCGCCAGCGCGTCTCCATCTCCTTGTGGTCCGCTGCGAAAGAACTGTAAGCTGGCTTCATTCTGTCACGAAAGGGGGGGGGGGGGTCGCAGCTTGCTGCGCGGTTGTTCTTTCAAGATGCAAAGACGGCTCCGGACGAAGGCGTAAAGGTAGGATTGGATTTATTAACATAAATCACTTAACTACCAAAAACACAAACAACACAACAAAAAAAAGGCAAGCGTGCCTAAAACACATGAAACTACTAGTTAGCAGAAGCTATGGCATATAACATGAACACTTACTTGGTCAGAACGTGACATAAACAATGAAGCCAGGCCGACTGACTGGCAAAGGCAACTTAAATAATGCCTCTGATTAGTGCTTGGGAAGCAGGTGAGCGGGCGAGCACTAATCAGAGACAGGTGAACACAATAAGTCGCCATGGTGACAAAAGCAAACAAGGAGGCCTAAACGGGAACTAAAGAAGTCCAAAACTAACAGAACATAACTAAACAAAACATGATCCAGACCACGGATCATGACAGGAGAACAGCTACTTATTTTCTCACATTTTCATCTCCTGTGGATATTCCAATACATTTGTCCATAGTATAGTTTAGTGAAAATGGGCGGCTACCACGCTTCATTAACATCTTTCATGGTGAAGAGAGGCCGATTAAAGAAGGCTGATGAATGAGGACATTGCTGTTTGGTTGGCTGCATGAGTGACAGCAGCGATCATGGCTTCTCAATAGGCGGGACAGATTCTGTGCAGCTCAAAGGTTCACTGAGTGTAGAGCTGACCGGACCGATGTTCTTGTTGTAAGTGATTGCTTTCGGAAAGCGAGCCCATGCTCAATTCTAACGGCATCAGATGTGAGGTGGAATATTAGATCAGCACTATGCGAGTCACGTAAGTTGTCCGACACAGACAGGATTTCTTGGATGTGTTGTGCCTCTGTTATGTTGTGACCTAATGCCTCTTTAGATTTTTGCTGCTGGCTGATCTACAATGTTTTCTTACTCTTTCTATTTTTTGTCCTATTTCTATATTTCATTTTGTGCTGCTTCTCTCTCTCCACTGCAGTTTTGTATAGTTGAGGCTAGACTTTCTGCTCCCCGGAGGTGAGAGGGTAATGGTTGTGTTGTCAAGCCTGCATGAGATGGATTCCTCCAGTGGGGCCAGCGTGTGAGCAGAATGTATAGCATAGCAGGAAAAAAGGTGCCTGCTGAAATGCTGGCTCTCTTTTGAGGTGCTGCTGTACAGTTGCCACAGCTACCTCCAAACTGCCTGACACATGAGAAATGATTCATCACAATTGTTGAATCCGAGCAACACCACTGCAGCAAACAGCACAATCAGAACTATCGAGTGGGTGGAATTTGAGATGGTTTGCATACAGTCTCTGCTGTATTTACCTTTATTTACAATGGGGTTCACTTCTTTACTGGTATTCAACCTTGTGGGATTAATGGCTGCTAACTGTGCGGCTGCAAACACAAATTGCAGGACCAGCTGAGGCCATGGAGGGGCTGCTTGCTTGAAGACAAGCCCAGGTGTGATTCCATCCAAACCTTGTGGGGCGCCGTCAAGGCCAAGGTGTTGATAGAGATCCAGCCTGGCCTTGTGGCGTCAAGGACAATCCCTCCCACAAATATCATTGCACTCTCAGCCACTCACAGCCCTCCATGTTTCTCACCTATTTGAGTATAGCCTGTTCATTTCACAAGGATTTAAAGCGTACTCACATATTGCCATTTTTACTTGGACACACTTATCTCCCCCTGTCTTGGCACCCGAAGGCCTACAGTACACTCACACTGAACATTTGGACCTTGACCCATTTGTTTTTGCCATTGTATTATTGCAACTTCCTTGACGTTGTGGATTTTTTCCAGTCTTTTCCTAGTTGTTCTGTTTTTTGTGCAAGATAGAAACTGTCAGGTAGTACTTGCAAGAGGAGATATTGCATTAACTAAGTGGCATGTCTTTATTACACAAACAAATGTACTCGCATGTGAGCAAGGGTGTCAAGGAGTTTTGACTTGCTGACTATTTGAAGTAAAACATTTTCTATTATGTAATATAGCGTTATCTTTAACACTAGAAGTCTAACGGTTTTCTTAGGCCCTGTCTATATTAGGCCAAATAACTCCTTAAACTAATAACTATTTAGCCTAAACCCCGTGTAAGCCACACTAACCCTCCCCTCCTTGGATATTTTTTTACACGCCGTCTTTTTCTTGAATTTCCGGCTCTTAGGTCTGTTTAGACTCATTGATTGTTTATAAACGGAATTCGGAGAGGAAGTGACGTCACAAAGAACGCACCACAGCCAGCTTCATAACAACCGGTTTCGACTCAGATGTAACCACTAGAAAGATGGAGGCGAATCATCCGGACATGCCGGTGTAAAATGTTCTTGTAAAATATAATTTTTTTTCTGAAAATATTCCTACAGTAACCATTTTTATACAAAGACAACTTTTTTCACACATTTCCAACTTTTTTATGAAAATAAAAACTTTCCCCCACCCCACAATATTTTCTCACAATAATTTGGTAAAGTGGCAAAAATGTTCTTGTAAAATTTTTACTTTTGTCTCAAAATATTCCTGCAATGGATAATTATTGTACAATGACAACAAACTGTAACCCCCCCCAAAATTAGGAGTTTTTTCAAAATATATTTGACTATTAATGTAAAAGGGCATACCTTTTTCTTAAAAAAAATTTCTCGCAATTGTTTTAAAAATAAGTTTTTTCTCACAATATTGCGTTTAAAAAGGCTTCCACAATGTATTTGACCTCAATCCTGCAAAATGTCATAATTCTTTCTTGTAAAATTTTTAAAATGTTCTCAAAATATTGCAACATAAATCATGTACAATTACATTTTTTCCACAGCATTAATAACTTTTTTCTTACAAAAATACTTTTTTTCATAATATATTTTACTTTAAACTTGTAGAATTACATAGTTTTGTCTTTGAAAATAAATACCAAAAATTTCAGAATATTCCTAAAAATTATTTTGTGACATTTTTTCTCACATTTTTGCCACTTTTCTCCCCCCCAAAAAATTGTCTTCCACGGAGACACCATAACAAACTAAGGTGACAAATTAGATGGCAGCAGAGGCAAAACAATAGTGACCAGCTCGGCGGTTACCACCTGAGTTAATCCAGCCATCTGGCTGCCTTTTGGGAGTTGCAGGTAGAAAACCAACTGGCTGTCCTTTGGGAGTTTTAGTGTTAAGAGCAATGACATTACAGTCAATCATTGCACTTGAATTTGCCAAAAATGCTCTGGCCCACCTCTTCCAATCATGCCAAAGGACAGCGACTACACTGAAGTTGAGTGCGCATCTGAGCATGGTAAGAATGACCTCGTATGCTTACACCCATGCATTATTGTGAATGTGTGTTTTCTCTGTCATAGCATGATGTGACATCATCTTGCCCATGCCCATGCAGGCTGATGCACACTATTGTGACGGGTAGCAAGGTATCAATTGCTCCTGTCATCACCATTGCCCAAAGTGCGTGAGCCAAAACCTCTCTCTCTCTTTTGCTTGTTCCCCCATATAAACGTCTGAGTCAGTAACTCCGTCTGGCCCACTCACTTAGCCTGGAGCAGGGCGGGTGTCTAACAAACAAAAGAGCCGAAATGCTGACGCAAGGCTAAGCGCTCACCCCGGGTCCATGTGCAGTAAGCCCTCCGGGGAGAAGGAGAAATGCGGCATTGCGCTCCTGACAGATTATTTTCATACGTGGAGTCATAGAAGGACTTCTGTGCAAGCTTGGCACCTAACACAAGCCTTCCATTGTCTCATAATAATGGAGGTAATTTAAAAAAGGCTACTTAATGTAGGAAGAAAAGATCAACACGTTGGCATCAATTTATTTCGAGCCCACATTGAATGTTCCCAACTCAACTGGAAACGGAATCTGATGCCGTAGGCCCTGGGGATCAATGGTTAGGACGTAATGTTGCCACCAAGCAAAACAGTTATTTTCAATAGGCATGGCATAGTTTGAAACTGAAACTCTTGATCCTGTTTGCATTTTTGTAATCAGTTATAGTAATAATAATAATAATAATGGTTTCGATTTACATGGCGCCATTTTCCAGAGACCCAAAGCACTTAACACTGAAACCCATTATTAATTCAGCCCACAGTCACACATTGGTTGTTGCATTTGAAGCCACAACTGCCCTGGGATAGACTGGCGTGGGGGTGAAGTGCATTGTCCAGGGACACAACAGCAGTGACTGGAGTAAGGGAAGTGGGGTTGGAACCTCCAACTTGCTGGTTTCTGGACAACCTTCTCTACCACCAAGCCACTCCTGCCCCACCTACGTGAAATAGCAGAAGCAATGCAACGACAGAAGAACGTGCAGCATTTTAAGTTATTTGCCCTGAATAATTATTGGGTCTCACATAATGGGCTACTATCCAAACCTCTCAAGTGTTGCTCAGTGACAAGTGTCATGCAAATGCCATTATCATACTGTGTATCAGGTATTGCACGAGAAGGTTAAGGGGAATATGCATACAATAGATTTTATGACCTATTGTGTGCATATGCAAAACGGAACCGTTTGCCCTCTGATCCCAGGAGCGCTGTACGGCTTTTATGTGGTACAAGCCACAGAAAACAACTTTTCATGCATCACCGCTCAGCATTGTGGCCGTCTGTTCTGTATGAAAAACTAATAGCTGCCTAATCAGAGCTTGTAGATTGATTTGTCCAAATGTTTCTCCCAGGAAAACACATCACATTATTTTCATCAATGGAAGGGACCGAGCTTAGATTACCACTGACCGTTGTCAA
This sequence comes from Nerophis lumbriciformis, assembly GCF_033978685.3. NCBI lineage: Eukaryota > Metazoa > Chordata > Actinopteri > Syngnathiformes > Syngnathidae > Nerophis > Nerophis lumbriciformis. The sequence goes on from NC_084555.2 coordinate 36,448,412, forward strand.
GGAATGCTGCTCAACGCTTCACTCATCACCCGCAGCTCCCAATGGAAACCTTTTAACATTTGGATCAGTAAGAAAGAAATAATGGTATAAATAAGATACATACAACCTGGTTTAAACTTTGGATTGGCACAAATAAAAAAGTTGAAGTACCATCAAATGCTTTAAAAAAAAAAATTACAAACGGGCCTTGCTGACAGTTTTTTGCTTCATTCTGTCATTTGCTCAACAATGATTCAAGATTCAAGATTCAAGATTGTTTATTGTCATGCAGAGTTAAACAGACAGTTTGCCGTACAATGAAAATCTTACTTTGCTAGTCCACCCTTCAACAAGTCACACGGTACTTAGCTAAAAATAAAAAATACAAATACAAATGTTTATACAAGGCACAGTAAGTAACATAACATTATTGCACATTCTGACTGACAGTCAACAGTATAAATATGGAGGTGACCTTGGGTCACAGCAGCAGTTAAAGTGTCTTTAGTGATCAACGGTGAAAAGTGTCTACAGTGATGGTTCACAGTTCAGGGGTGGTCATGGTAGCTGTCTTTTGTTCAAAAAGATAAAAGTAAAACGGGGGGGGGAGGGGGTATAGCATTCACAAGTTAGCATTTGCAAGCCTGATGGCCTGTGGGTAGAAACTGTTTGTCAGTCTCGTAGTCCTGGATTTCAGGCTCCTGTATCGTCTGCCTGATGGTAGGAGGCTGAAGAGACTGTGCTAGGGGTGTGTACTGTCCTTTATGATGTTGTGTGCTCTCCTGGTGGCCCTGGTAGAATACACGTCCTGTAGTGAGGGGAAGGCTGCTCCTGATATGTACTGAGCAGTTATAATCACTCGCTGGAGTGCCTTCCTGTCCTTAGCAGTGCAGTTTCCATACCAGACCGTGATTGAGCTGGTAAGGACACTCTCAACCGTACTTCTATAGAAGTTGCTGAGAATTTTGGGTGGCATGCCAAATTTTCTCAGCCTTCTTAGAAAGTACAGTCGCTGCTGGGTTTTCTTTATTGTTTGTTGGGTGTTGTGATCCCAGGTGAGGTCCTCGCTGATGTAGGTCCCGAGGAATTTAAAGATTTTCACCCTGTCCACCTTTGTCCCCCCTATGTACAGAGGTGTGTACTGTGCACTCCTGATGGCAGGAAAGTAAACATAATTCTGATTCTGATAACAGAGGATCTTATTAGTTATGATATGACAGTCCCTTGCCTGAATTTGTGGCAACTTATTCAGAAAGTTCTGGTGTTCTTAGACTTATTTTCTTCAATAAGATTGAATCAACAGTTCTCTGTTATATTCACGACAAAATGCACAGGAGTTCAATAAATATTAGAGAACAAATACAGTGTTAATGTTATACTTCCATACCACACAGACTTCAAAGTAGACATTAGATAAAAAGTACATACTTAAAGTTATTTGTCAAATTACTGTACTGTTTTATTAATTATAACGCATAATAGTAATAATTATTTATAATCATAGAAAGAAACCCCACTAAAGGCTTCCCTAACGTCTGCAGTCTGTTTGATCGTCCATAAGTTGCAGACATTCTCCGTGTATGTTTTAAGCATGAAAAGTGTTTGATTATCTTTAAAATTCATTTATCTTGCAACACATTTACCACCTGCGTGTTAAGAGCATTTGTGAACTGTTGAGAGCAATTTATAGCAGTAATTTTTGTTAGTAAATGAGTGACTAGAAGAAATTATCCTCACACTTCAACTTCTCTATGTAAATGTTGCGTCTATGCTAGGTTGTTATTGCAAATGAGAACATGCTCTTAATTGTCTTACCCTAGATACATAAAGGTTAAATAAATGAATAAATACAAATACACTAGGAAGTGAGGATGCCGAGAAGGGAAGACAGAAAACGCAAGTAGGTCTGCGCTATGCTGGAGGATGACATTTGTGCTGTTTGACCAATAAAAAGTTGATATATTGGTACAAATGATGCTAATTGGCCAAAAGTTGCGAGCGCTGGACCAAGCGAGTTGCTTGGTTAAAATACGTCGATTGTCGCTATCGCTGCATTGTGATTTCCTGGATGGTCTGATACAATAATGATGTCATTAAGGGTTCATCAGGAATCAAACCAAACTTCGTCACTCATTCTTCATTATTGAATATTTTCGAAGGACTTTGACTTTTTACAGAGGACTGGACTTTTTTTTTTTTTTTTGCTGTTTCTTGTAAACGCCCCTCACTTTCTGTCTCACCCTCTGGACCGCCTACTGATTAATCACCCACAAATGTTCTTACTGTAGCGGCCACTTTGTTGTGATAGCCTTTATGTGGACATGTTCAAATAAATAGTCACTGGCTGTCTCTCCTTGGCTGCAAGTGAATAATGAAAAAGCAAAGTGGGGCAGAAGCTGTCACTTCTATAAACATCATGTCCCACTCAGACAGAGAGTGTTATTCCAGGATTTATGTGAAAACGGGGGCTGTTCCCGTAAAAAATATTACCGGTATTAGTTTGTGTATTTTACATTCTCAGGACCTGAAATGTCAATCAAACATTGCAGAGGTGAGCAGAGGCGCACTTCCTGAGGTTTTCAAGGGAAGGTGTGGGTGGGAATGGCGGTTGAATTTGAGTTCAACATGTGCACTCGGAGTGTATGAAGTCATTCCAGATGATTCCCCACAGCCGCGGAGATCAGCACAGGCGAAATAGATGGTTCAGAAGCAGGGTGTAAATACACAGGAAAGAGGTGAAAGCATCTGTTAATCTTTGTCAGCAGTGCCAGGGCATCTGTAGGTGAGGATAAGCTACAGCCTGCAAAACCTAAGCAGAATATATCTTCATTAACTTCTGTAAAAGTATTTATACCCCGCCCTCCTGGTTAGATCAGTTTGATGTAATAGGGGAAAATTTTCGCAGCTAGCATCCTGAGCTACATATGACTTGGAGTTGCTTGTAAACAAAAAGTACAGATATTACTTTGAGGACCTTTGACTCTCATGACATGCATTTGCATTTGTTTCCTCTCTGGTTCTTTAACTGGTCCCGTTAGCTCATTGACTGTCAATTGAGTCTGACAGAGTTGTGTGTCCTCTTTTTCGTCCACCCCTCCATGACCTAATGTTTAGCCTATTTAAGGCCACACTAGTGAAAACAACCCAAATAACTGTAAATGGAACTATAGCCCCTGACTTTTGCCCCTCATTTACTCGTCTTAAGCCCTCATTAAGATGCTGGTCTGCTCTTTGTGGGGGGCTTTACGAGCAAAGCAGGAAGCAACTCTAAACGCCTGAAAGTTTCAGGCAGGAGGGTCACACATCCATGAGATGCATTTAAGTACTACTAAAATCATTCCCTATCGAAAAAAAACATCCCCCTTTAGCACACTTTGGGAAATTGAGCTTTTAAACACACTTGTGATTGTTAGCAGGACAGCAGAAACGCATCTTCTGGACATGTTAGCACAAGCCTGTGTTAAACCTACTGTATATCACTTAGCTTATTTGAATCTGACATTAGAGCCAAACAGGTTTTCTTGAATATTGATGAGTTTTGCACCAACTGTTCAATTTATTCTTGGCCAACAAGGGAATCCCAGATTTGAAAGATTCCAAGGTGGCTGCGTTAAAGCTCCAATGATCATTTCTTCCTCTTCTCAGGCATACAATTGTCTAGTGTCACACTGACAGAGCTTCACTGGCACTGAGCCAATCCATGAAGGACTCAGCTGCTCCTTCCCACTGCTTCTTACTGTAAATGGTACTGTCTTTGAACTGTGTCTCATTTTCTATCACGATGGTCTCTGATTTATTCATCATTTTCTTTTCGTGCATACTGCATTTCTTTCTGAACTATTTTTGTATCTTTTTTGTATTCTTGTACCAAAGTTTCTTGCATGAGGGGAGTTACTTTAGAATGATAAAAGAAGGCACTCCCTAATTGGCCTTGGATTGATGCATAAGAGGACTGGTGTTCAGCCTCGGTTGTCATCATTTAACACACAAATGAATCCCCATTTGGTATTTGGTGTCCAAGGCCAGACTGTGCAGACACTGACAAAAGGCTTGTTGAATACTTAGTACGAAGAGAGCACTTTCCTAAAAGGCCTTGGTCTATTACGTGCTGGGCATGGTATTCCTCAGTGAACTGGGCATTGCATCTTTAGTTGTCTGCTTTAGTTGGGATCCGTTTATTTATTTTGAAAATTTCAAGACAGCCTATGAATCTTAGCCTGGAGGTGTTTTCTTCAGAAATTGACACAGGAGAGCCTTCAGTCTACTTTTAAAACAGCCTAGCCGAAGAAAATAAGATGGCAGACAGTCAGTTGAAAGCTCCCGAGCTTGGGTTTGATTAGATTCACTGGGGATCAGATTAAAATGTTATTTTGGCCTTTTCATTTTTACATATATCTTAATGCTGACTGACATTGAAATCATATTTTTCAGAATTCATAGTAGGAAAGCATGACAGGCAAACAAAAGTAATGATTATTATTAATAATAATGGATTACCGTGACTGCGTGGGTTCCCTCAGGGTACTCCGGCTTCCTCCCACCGCCAAAAAAAAACATGCACCTGGGGATAGGTTGATTGGCAACACTAAATGGTCCCTAGTGTGTGAATGTGAGTGTGAATGTTGTCTGTCTGTGTTGGCCCTGCGATGAGGTGGCGACTTGTCCAGGGTGTACCCCGCCTTCCGCCCGAATGCAGCTGAGATAGGCTCCAGCACCGCCCGCGACCCTGAACAGGACAAGCGGTAGAAAATGGGTGGATGGATGGATTACATTTACAGGGCAGCACAGTGGAAGATGGGTTAGTGCATCTGCCTCACAATACGAAGGTCCTGGGTTCGATCCTGCGCTCAGGATCTTTCTGTGTGGAGTTTGCATGTTCTCCCCGTGTCTACGTGGATTCCCTTCGGGTACTCCGACTTCCTCCCACCTCCAAAGACATGCACCTGGGGATAGGTTGATTGGCAACACTAAATTGGCCGTAGTGTGTGAATGTGAGTGTGAATGTTGTCTGTCCATCTGTGTTGGCCCTGCGATGAGGTGGCGACTTGTCCAAGGTGTACCCCGCCTTTCGCCCGATTGTAGCTGAGATAGGCTCCAGCACCCCCCGCGACCCCGAAAGGGACAAGCGGTAGAAAATGGATGGATGTATGGATTACATTTACATAGCGCTTTTCTAGACTCTCAAAGCACTTCATAGAGAACTGAAAATCCTTTATTCATTCAATCCACATTCACACATTGATGGTGGTATGCTAAATTTGTAGCCACAGCTGCCCTGAGGTAAACTGACAGAAGCGTGGATGCGCCTACCGCCCCTCTGACCACCACCAAACATTCATTCACATTCATACACTAGTGGGTGAAGTGTCTTGCCCAAAGACACAATGGCCATGACCAGGATGACAGAAGCTGGAATCAAGCCAAGAACCCTTAAACTGGCACGGCCGCTCAAGCATACGAGCCACGTCGCCACAATTATTGCCACTTTGTTGACATTGGTTGTTTGGAGTGATTGAAGAAAAATAAGAGGATATTAAAAAGATAACCGTTCATACTGGTGGTCTCGTAATTGCAGGGGAGTCCTCATAAGGAAGATTATTATCAGACTTAGGCTCGCCACACATCACACAGCGGCTTTGTCGTCTTCTGTCTTATGTCCGTTATCTTTGTGTGTGCCTCATTATGTTTTTGCTAACCTGTAGCCATATTGTCGTCGTTATTTATCAGTCTGGTTGATGTGGCACAACAGGTAAAGCTTTACTGTGTGAATGATAGCATGAAAGGATGTACACTCACTATATGTTGTCGCCTAATCTCAACTGAAATGTATAGCAGCAGTCAATCTTAGATTATGAATGATAGGCCAGCACATGGATGCAAAATGTTGGATGTTAACTCTATCCAATGCCAGATTTCACTTTTTCCTCCCACACCTTTGGGCCAAAAGGCTGTTTGATTATGTCAAGGGCAGCCCATCAATAAGACAGTGTGTAGTGATTTTAGCTCAGGGGAGCTTTCTTATTGATTCTCCAAAACACAGCACCTCACCTGAAAGAACAGCACACATCCTCCTCAATCAATCCTCACCATCTGCTGATATGGCACTTTGGCAGCCACCCCTGCTAACAACCTGGCTTTGTGAGGCTGTCGAACATTCCTTTAATGAATCCGAGACACATTCGGAATCTCTCCAAAGGAGAGTAAGCCTGAATCATTGTGCTCTCGTCATTACCGTGGCACTGTGGCGATGTTGGCTTCCGTCTCCATTCATGAAGAGCCATGCTGCACAGCTAATCAGCGGCGCTGTGAGTGTGTGTGTTGTGCACCATCTGATATCACACCCACTGATCTGATCCCGGCATGTGCCGTCTTATCTTGTCCGCAGAGGAACAAAAAAAGGGAAAAATCACAAAAAAGGAAATGTCTTGGATGGTAAATGTGGCCCACATGGTAATTAGCCACACCTAAAGATCTGTACGGCTGGCGTTGGGAACAGAGACAAATTTGCACAAACAAGGTAATGGGCGCAGCCACTAATGATTCTCTGGGGCTGAGGAATTTCTCTTGTTAATTCGACAATGGCTGCCATTACTGACAGCAGGCCAAAGTGAGGCTTTGAGGAGGGTGTGGGGGAAGTCCAAACCACTACCTCTCCACTGTCTCTGCTCCCCACTGTGACTCCTTCCACAAGAGAGGACGCACTCCTGATGCCCCTCCTTAAACAAAGAAGATTGTTTCTTCCAAAAGGCTCTTCAATCTTACATTCATCTTTCAATCGGCTCATTTATATACACAGCAGTCATTACCTGAAGTCTGTTCACGAGAAGACAGCGACGGAGCTGAAATGCTATCAGGCCCCTTCCAACTGCCACTGCTCTCAATTATGACGTCATGTTGACATATAACACTTGAAACCACAGCGAGGAGAGAAGCATTAGTCTAATAATGACTGGTTCGGCTGTCAGTGTGACCAATGTTCACATTAGTATTGTCTTCCACTCGGACACTTGGCAATCAGGATGCAACAGGATCTAGTGGAATTGGAAGCATGTGGCAAAGCTTGAGGGGGGCGACCACTCTTGCACTTTGAAATAAGCCCCCGAGGCAAATTAAGTTGGACACGCTGCAAAACAGCACTGGGAAGGAGGAAGCTAAAGGTTACGTGATACATCAAACCGCTCCATTACGATTCTGTGCTCGGCAAATAGGTAGGCAGGGATCGGGTTTTCAGTTTCCTTTTCTGCTCCAATATTCAATCTATCCGAGTTCATAAAAGGGGCACTGTGTCAGAAGGAGAGTGTGTATTTGTGCGGAATGTTCTTTCATCTGGCAGCACTCACACTCACTCTGGCGGGCGCTCTCCAACAAGGCTGGCTGGTCGGCGGCCCAGAGAGCACCGTGCTAAATTAGCAGCCGAGGGAATACAGGGCGCTCTCGCCCACTCGCTTGCTTTCAATCCCCTTTTTCTACCCTTGACCGTTGACTGACTGCACTCAGTCACACGGTCCAGCATCAATCTGCCCTTCAATGATGTCATCTGTTCAATGTCTCTGCCTCCTCGCTCCCATCAGTCGATGCATTGCTCATGCAGACTATCCATCTCCGTGCTCTTAAGTATACCATGTGTAGCCCTTATGATTAATAACGCTCTCATTTGTCTGCTTAATTACATTCTTTAACAAAGACTAACTGTGCGTGTGTGACAAACCACACCAACACACTCTCACACCATGCATGCACTGTAGGCATACTAAACAAATCTGTTTGAAGTGTGGGACCCTAAAAGAAGAGAGGGCTCCTGTGTGCATTAAGTATTCATCTGACGTGCAGTGGGGTGCATGTGTTCGTGCACGTCGGGTTAGAGGAGCCTGTGTGTGTATGCGCGTGCACATGTGTGTGCATACAGAGAAAAACAGCACTCCCAAATTGCGCCGCAAGCAGCCAGCAATCGAGCGCTCTGACACTTCGTCTGGCTGTCGAAGGGAAAAGGGGATGGGCCGGGGGAAAAAAGAAAGAGAGGGAGAGGAAGGGAAGGGATGGGGGAGCCAGGCAGGCAAGCAGGGAGAGAGACACACACACACACACACACACACACACACACACACACACACACACACACACACACACACACACACACACATTCACACACACACGCACACACAGCAGGACAGCTGCCAGCATTTCTCCAGTAGTAGGAGAAGGAGCGAGAGGCAGACTAGGAATTCTCTTCATTCTCAGCCAGCCGGAGAAAATCTTGCAGCCCAGTCAGGCATGGTCATTCCTGCGTGTGAGCGGCACTCTGGGAAGGATGTGGACATCAAATCTGGATTAACCACGCAGCCTGTGGCATGAATGCAGAATGGATGTGATTGAAGGGGCGGAGAGCGGAACTGTGTGCAGACTGTTGCTGCATTTTTGAATCTTTGGACCGAGGTTGGAACTTTTTTTTTTTTTGCTTGAAGAGGAAAGGAAAGCTTTGGAAGTGCTTTAGTGGCGCGTGAAATGAGGAGATGCTCAGTCTGGTCCTGACCCCCTCATTTCCTCCTCCTAAGAAGCCCGGTGGACTCCCTGCCCCCCTCACCCACTTGGTACTCTTCCTGGCTGCCCACCCTGCCCACCCTGCGCTTTTCATCCCTTCGCCTCCTCCTGTTTTTCATCATCTTCCCCCACCTCCTCCAGCTTCTTACAAACCTTTCTGAAATCAGGTGGAACTTCCATGATTGCCATCGGAGCACGACTGGCGAGCGGCCCCGCCTCGCTCCGGACCCTGGCGGCGTGTCATGTGTTCAAGTAATGGAGAGCGCCCACAACCCGGACGAGGACTGCAAAGTTGACCTCTATCAGTTGTCTGTTTTCTGACTATGAGTACACTCTAGATGATGGATTGGAAAGAGCTGTAAGTACACATCACAGCATTCCCTCCAACTTTATTTTATTTGCACCAAACATGCATCGCAGCCTGACAGCCACACGTTGCTTATGAATGTCGCTTCTCTGGCAGTGAACAGGTGAACAAGCTGTCTGAGTCTGTCCTCATTTTCTTCTGACTGATCATGGATAAGAAAGAAAGATGAGGGGAGAAGTAGCCTGACAGGAAGTGACAAGTCATTAATTTCCTTTTCCTGTCTATTAGGTGTTTGGGTGGAAAAACACATACCTCATCATCTTTTCACCTCACTTTCATCCAAGCATGAAAGCATTATTATGTAGCATGATGTATACCTCAAGGTGACACGCTTTGGGTAGCACAAACTCGGCACTGATAATGACAGTTATAGATAAATTGGTTGCTTTTTGATGATTTATCTCATAGAAGAGGCAGGAGTGAGAGACCGTGCATTCATCTCGAATGAATTATTGGCTCTATGGACAGTATCTATCAGTCCACGTATGCATGTGTTGCACCACTTTAGGTTCCACCTTTCATTCTTTTCATTTCACAGTCATCTCCTCCATCTCCGTTTTTCGCCCTGTCCATCTCGCCGGCATGCTATCACACATCAGCAACTCCCCCGGGAGAACCTTCTCCTGTAGCCCTCTTGGATGCAATAATTATTCCATCAGCCAGCAGCGTGTTCCTTGATTGTGCTCAAGGGTTGTCGCTGCAGGGGGGCGTACAGTGCATAGGGGAGGGGATGCGAGGTGTACTGGTAGTAGTCACTCCAGAACACAGGGAGGGGGGCCGTGTTTTTGGCAGGGGCTCGCCCAGTCCTGCCCAGTGAAAGACTAATGAGGCTTGCTTTTTCTTGGTTATACACTTTTCTACCACTGCTGTTCCCATGCGGCTTCCCTGCAATGACTTTTCAGTGAATTGTAAGAATATTGCTTTCCCCGTGACCTTGTGTTTCCATCTGGGGTGTTAGTTGAGCCTAAGAGATACATGCCTAAGTTTGGCCATATTCCCTGCAGACTGAGCATAGAGATTGCTGCCACACTTTAGACAGAAAGGAGCTGACGGGCTAGACACAGTTGGCCCTGTCTGACTCTCTCTGTAAGGCGGGAGACGGCAGACTGTAATTAGAAGACTGTCCAAAATGTTACTTCTATTATGTCAATTTACACAGCAATATTCCTTAAATGACATACAGTTTTGTAGACAATTAGGACATCTTGGGACCATGTGGTGTTGTGCTCAAAGTGCTTTAGAAGACATGCTAGCATACATGTTATCAAGAGATTCTCAAAGTTCTATAATCATCAGACAAATGGTCACTGGCTACCCTCATTCTGCAGACCAATTTGAGTTTTTTGTTAAAATTCAATGTTTTTATGTAGTTTTACAAAACAATGTGACTCCTATTTATGTCAGAATGTGTCCGTCTTAAATGTGCACAAAACACAGTGATACAATTTGTGTAAGTTTCATTTGTGGCAATTTCAAGGATTTTGTGGAAAACTAGTAGACATTTTCTTTACCTACTGTATTTTTCGGAGTATAAGTCGCTCCGGAGTATAAGTCACACCGGCCGAAAATGCATAATAAAGAAGGAAAAAAACATATATAAGTCGCACTGGAGTATAAGTCGCATTTTTGGGGGAAATTTATTTGTTAAAACCCAACACCAAGAATAGACATTTGAAAGGCAATTTGAAATAAATAAAGAATAGTGAACAACTGGCTGAATACGTGTACGTTATATGACGCATAAATAACCAACTGAGAACGTGCCTGGTATGTTAACGTAACATATTATGTTAAGAGTCATTCAAATAACTATAACATATAGAACATGCTATACGTTTACCAAACAATCTGTCACTCCTAATCGCTAAATCCCATGAAATCTTATACGTCTAGTCTCTTACGTGAATAAGCTAAATAATAGTATTTGATATTTTACGCTAATGTGTTAATAATTTCACACATAAGTCGCTCCTGAGTATAAGTCGCACCCCCGGCCAAACTATGAAAAAAACTGCGACTTATAATCCAAAAAATACGGTAATTGTTTTGCGTGGTAGAATAAGAAAGATGAGGGCAAGAATTTTGGGTGTGTGGGTAAAACATCGGAGACATTGATGTAAGTTCAAAAACACCTTTTTTGGGGGTCTGACTGTTTACTGCTGCTTGTCTGTGTCACTACCCGATTGGTACTGGAGGACATGACTGGTCCACAAATTCACAAGGACTACATCATGGCCTGTCGATGTATTTTTTCGGCAGTTATTGCTGTCAATGCCACGATTGTTTCATTGTTATGTTAATCCTAATTGAAATAACAGTGTAATTTAGAACATTACATACAAAGCAAACAAATATCAAGAAAACCGTCTTTAACAGTCACAGGGGTGACAATCGATTGGCACTCCCTGATTCGTACGAAAGCCCGAACATGTCTCCCTCGGTTCGGCAGCCTTAAATTAAATAAAAGACAATGTAATCAAGTTTATTTTACTGCTTTATTTGCATCAAATTCATAAATTCACAGTACTTCAATTGCAAAGTCTACAGTACTTTTTGTGTTGGCCTGCAGATTTTGATTTAAGTTAAGTGTCTTGGTTAAAAAAAAAAACATTTTTTTACAGGGACCTATTATTCAAAACCAACTTTTCTTACCTATTGGTACCGGTGTTTGTGCATTTGAGATTTGCTTGAATTTCGAAAATTGGGCTTTGGAATTTCCCCCGTCAGCAGATATATCCATATATTACATAAAGAGCTTTGCGCGAGTCCACCATTGTAATTGTAGTCAATAAGCGCCTTCTTTTTCTCTATCCTCTTGTTGTGGGGCAGACTGGTTCGTACATGCACATGCATCCTCCGCTGTTGCCATTTCTAATACGTATAGTTCTAACTTATATTTGTCAGTGGATGTCATATGTAAGCGCCAAGAACCATACATGTTATGTAGACCACAAGGAAGTGTTTTGAATGTAGAAAGAAAATAATAGTAAAAACTTGTTAAAATTCAGTTCGGATTTTTCAAAATATTAATTGATTTAGTAATTTTCATTTCATTGTTCTCTTGTTTTATCATATATGCTTTTTTTTGTTATTGAAAAAAAAACATTGAAATATCATAGCACGTGACATCGCAGATGCTTCATCGTAAAAATTGTGGTGAAGGAAGTGACATTTTCCAGACACATGCGCGGACCGATTGAGTCTTTTGGTACCGATTGGGTAGTAAGTCCCTCTTTTTTTTCATGTCTGTCTATTTTGGTGAAGAATTGTGAGGTTAGTCAACTTTCCATGATGTATATCTCGTATAACTGTGACCTGAGCTCTAAGACTGCAATCACATCAGATGCATATTAGATTCATGACCACATACTAAAGAGGCCTAGGTCGTACTTGAAAAAAATCTGATGCAGGTCACATGATATGGTGCAAACAAATCGGAATTGACCTGCACTGTGAATGTAGCCTTTCTCTTTTAGTCAATAGTTGCCCGTGCAAAGACGTTTTTTTCAACCAATCTTGTTGTAATTTTGCAAACACGTGCTTGTGAATTCCCTCAAGGTGTGGTCCCAATTGTATGGTGATTTGTGTAAACGCCCAATACAGTGGGTATTTTGTAGAGCCCATTGAAATGTGTGAAAAGTTTCAAGTCAAATCCGATTTATGGTTTCAACAATTGTGTTTTAATAAGACAGCCACCATGTCAGAACATTAATTGCATAGGCAGAACAGTAAGGATGCACGTTTAGCCATTGTTTACCCTTTTGTGTGCAAAGGTTCATGTGTAGAATAGTTAATTTACACAAACATGTACCAGCAATTGATAAGACAGGTATGTGCTTCCTATCTTATCTACAGGTGATGGCCTAATTGGTTTTGATACATGGGAAAAAAAACATCTAACACTACATGTTTTGCTTTGACTTTTATGACAGGTGGATATTATGTGTCACAGTTGATTATTTTCAGCCCCAGAGAGAGACATGGTTTTATCCCAGGGGAGAGAGTGTTTGTGTTGTGTAGATGGTCTGTGTCTGTGACAGTTGTGTTTGATCAAGATGAATGCAAGCTTTGGCCCCTGTGTCAATAGTCTCTGAAGAGCTGTAACTTTGAATCTTTCATCCAACATATTTGCGATTACCTGGGGGTAGCAACAAATAAGAATTACTTCAGTATTATCTTTCTTATTAGGAGCCTAAGGAGACCAGTGGGAGGGAGTGTTGGAAAACAGAAAGGAGCTTGTTTTTCTTCCTGCTAGTACACAATGTATGATTTCTCAAGTTGGAACATGTCAAGCTTGACATTTAAAATCAATACACTACATGTTTTTATACCTCTTCGAATAGTATACCTTCCGCAACTGAGACTCCTTGTTTGTTTGCAGGGCAGCACAGAAGCTGAACCTGTCCACCAAACGGAAGAAGCACCAGCCTATCCCGCTCCACCCGCAGGAGCCCTCCATCTACCCTACCAATTTCAGCGGCATCCTGCAGGTTTCGCCCCCTCCTGCCCCGCCATGCCTGCTCAGGGCCGTTTCCAAAGTGAAAGAGAACCCAGGGATGGGCAAGGTGAGGCACACATCCCCAAATACTGTATGTACAGACTGAACACAATCATTTAGAGATTTTTACACATATAGTACATTTAAAAGTGTATATGTGTGTGTGTGTGTGTGTGTGTGTGTGTGTGTGTGTGTGTGTGTGTGTGTGTGTGTGTGTGTGTGTGTGTGTGTGTGTCACATGGGGCGTAGTTATGTGCCCAAAGCCGGAAGAGGGCAGGATATAATGCCTATAACACTTTAAGTTAGCGTCCTCTAGGCAGCCGCGTAAATTTGCTGACAACCCTTTTTATTTAAGTAAATAAAAGGACACAGGGGCTCTTTTGCTTGAGATATTTCATTTCAATGTGGATGATAACTACTAAACAACTGAAGGGAAAGAATCCGTATCTCCTATTTACAATAGATCATTATCACAAAAATTTCCCTGATTTCCCCTTCCCCCAAAATTAGTTTTTTAATGATCTTATAACAATATGTATCATTAGAACCTGTATGACCAGCAAATATGATTGGCATAAGTAGTTTGCTCCCCTTTTTAGAGAAGTGGTGCATAAGACGGTTTTGAAATTGTGGAGTTTTATGACATCAGAACAACAACAGTCCTCCTTCATAGACATGATGCCCTCTCTGACCGGTTCGAGTGAGATGAACCCGCCTCGTGTATACAGCCACCACCTTGCAGAAGACAGTTTTATCTATATACGTACCGTAGTTTCCGGACTATAAGCCGCTCTTTTTTTCCAAGCTTTGAAACCTGCAGTTTATACAACGGTGTGGCTAATCTATGGATTTTTCTTCGCTAACAATTATGGAATGGATTAAGCAAAGAAATCAAACAATACCGTATTTCCTTGAATTAGCGCCGGGGCGATAATTAATTTAAAACCTCTTCTCACTCCGGCGCTTACCAAAGGCATGCGGTAAATTTAGGCCTGCGCTTATAAATTTGAGTGTGATGTAAGGATACCATCATGAAAAGCACATTTAATTAAAAAAAAACTTTATTATGGTCTTACCTTTACTTATAAATGAAGTCCATGCGCAGCTCCTTCTGAACAAAAGCATCGATAACTTGTTTATAGAAGTCTTCCTTATCTTTCTTCAGTCTCTGTCTCGATGGTGATATTCCTTTATTACCTCCTGCTTTGATTGAAAGTCCAGTTTAGAAAACTGTTTTATTTTAGATATGTAATTCTCCATGTTAAAAGTGCAAGCGAGAGGAAAAAATAAACGATCGCTGCTAACTGTTGCTGCTTGTTGTCACTTCTTCTGCAGCCGAGTAGTTGCAAGAAGGATCACTAGCGCCCTCTACCACCAGGAGGCGGGAGTCATTTAATGACTCATATTTGACACACGCAGCTACGGTATATTAATAAAACATAGCTGCTTACTGTTCTTTTTAGCATTATCAATAGCTTTGACCTTAAATCCTACTGAATAGCTCTTTATCTTCTTCCCTTTATGCGATTTTAAATTACTGAAATCAATCTCCTCCATTTTGAAAATTATGACAGGTGAAGTGTCACTCGTGACGTGACGAGTTTGACCCGGCGGAAATTCTAGACATATGCTAATTATTTTGCGAAACGAGTTTGACCCGGCAGAAATTTTAGACATGCGCTAATAAAAAAATAATATTTTGCGAAACGAGTTTGACCTGGCGGTAATCCTGACCCGGCGGTAATGCTAAGCATGCGCTAATTATTTTGCATAACGAGTTCGACCCGGCGGTAATTCTAGGCAGGCGCATACTATATACCCGGCGGCAATTCAAGGAAATACGGTATACTACAATGATGCCCTTTAAGAAACTTTTCAAACTCAACGTGTTTACAAAGTACAGGGAAAAAGAATCCTGATAAACATATTGAACCTCATTAGAAAAGGGGAAAATCATATTCATCTCCTAAAGGATGAATAAAGACATCAATGACTTTTCTGTTTTGTTTAATCAGCTGTTTTACTGGCACAGGCAACGTTTGGAAACAATTAAGGTATATAAATGACATTTAAAAATCTTTCTATGTCAATATCTTATTTCACAACGTACCGGTATATATCTGCGTCTAGAAAATACGATGTATATATATAAGCAGGCTTCACTGCACATCCTAAAATAAAGCCTGGCGCTCTGCGAACTATCTGTTAGTCAGCTACAGACATCGGTGCTGTGTGTTTGATACATTTGTCTTAAGCAGATAGGCTAATGCTGTGGCTCACGTAGCTATGCTAGTGTGGCTAACGTTAGCGCCCTGAGGATGTTTTGTATGCGATATATGGCATTTACTACATCGGACAAGTGCAGAGTTACAGTGTATATGTGAAACGTGTATTGCACAATAGTATTTGTCCAAGCCACACAATGTTGTGGACAAACATAGCTAGTTAAGCATTAAAGCTATAAACGCACAAAATAGTGTGTTACCAGTCGGGCATTCTAAAAACTTTTTTTAAACCGTCTAAGGATAAAGTTTAGGCAAACAAATGATCAAATACACTATTGTGGGACCTCTGAGGTGTTTTTACAATATTATTTACAATGAAGGGCCTTTCAAAATTGCAATGAATTCCTTCTTTGGCCAACGCGTAACCCTGCACACAAGCGTACCAGGAAATTACGCACAAGCAAAAAAACAACCCCCCAGTAGTGAAAGCATTACCTCATCCCTGCGCTTGACAGAGGTAAATATACAGAAGAAGCGGGTGAAGCCGGGTGTAGACGCTTTGCTGAGGCCCAAACAGATTCAGTCTGATAAGCCTGCTGGAATGTCATGAATTCACTCATTTGTGAGTCCAACATTCCTCTCACAGGAATACAGAAGCACAGCAACAACTATTACTCCCAAATCTGTAGCTGTGTCAACAACAGGTTTTCACGTGAGGTGCACTGTGCGCTTATGAAAGTCGTAGCAATGCAGCAGTCATTAAAGAAAGCTGTGTAAACACATCACTCTTCCTCTGTGGTTTGCTGGCTATTGTTTGTCTGAGCCGGCGTCCTGTATTTATCAAACAGACGTACCCAAACAAGATTAGGTCCCAATTGAGTAGCGTTTTTTTGCACCAGGTAGCCAGATAGTCGGGCCATTTATTGTAAATTTCCCTGCAATACAGACTTTGTATTGTAAACAAGCCCTCAATAGAGTTAAACTATGCATCTGTTTTCCTCAAGGTTTTTTTTTCAAATACGTAATTAACATGAATGGCATTGTTGGAAGTGCACAAAGCTATATTGTAATTCTAAAGCAATCACAACCCTTACTTTCTGTCATACACATATGTATTTCACTTATTGACTGACTTGATGCAGTATGATAGATAGTACTAGTAGTAATGCTTTGCCACTATCTTCCTCTTTGCTTCCGTCTGTTTTTAATGTTTCAGAGTGCAAAAGCAGGTCACTTCTACTTTTGACTTCAGCATTCTGTAGTGTTGATTTAGGGATTGCCGAACCACACTAATGGACTTGGTGGGGGATCAAGGGGCAGTGAAACATGGGCCATTAGCACACCCGGATGAGGTGTGAAAATACCGTGGCCAATCCTCAGAGGCCTCAAGCATGTGAGTTTTGCCAGCATAAATATAACTGAGGCATTCTCTGTGCGAGATACTGCAGGCATTTGTGGAAGGACACTTTAAATGTCATAGCAAATGCAATTTGATCAACATATGCACATGTCAGTCATGGCAACACGCCCCCCAATGGAGTGAAAACCCAAGGCAGACTCACTACAACAGATCTGTTTCCATAACATTGTTTTAGTGCACTATATTTATTTAGGGGTAGAATGTAGGTATGTCCCGACCCGTTATCTGATGTCAGCAAAAATCGGCTAGAATAGTCTACATCTAAAATTTCTGATATAAACCTTTATAGACATTCTCCAATATATAAATTCTGATACAAGTGGTCTGTTTTGCTCATCTTAACTTCTCTTCTTGTTATCTTACAAGTGACTGCACAAGTGACTCAGGTTGTCAAATAATAGGCTATCTACTCATACTGCAACGACCTGCTAGTGTTAAAGTTTGTGTTTGATTGATGTGTATTGTTCCCATGCACCGTGAACACACCGTCTGTGCCTGAAATATGATTGGCGGAGAATGAGGAAGTGTTGTTGTGTGTCTTGGAGTGAAGCACGGAGGCGGGCATGTGTGCACTGGAGGAAAAATGTGTTGGAATTGGGGCAGTTGTTAGCATAAGATTGGAAATAACAGTTAAAGAGAGCGTCACACTTCTTCTGGGAGCTACAATACATGATTATGATCACGATTAATTTTTTCATATCCTCCAATCTCGATTAATATCACAATTATTATTATCATTATTATTTTTTAGAAAAAGCGGATTGTCCCCTCCAGGATTATAAAGAGTGCCCACTGTTTACTACTGCAGTATCTTGTGACAAACATTTCCACCATGTTTGATCGAGGTAAAATATGCTAACAGCTGACAACTGTCATTTTGTTCATATACATAAGTGTGCTTACTAGAGGTGCAACAGTACAGGTAACCCATGCTACGGTCTGTACCTGGTTTTACGGCCACGGTTTTACTTCTTTTTTGGTACATTTTGTGGGAATAAAGAGAACAACCTTTTTGCCTCTCAACGTTCTTTTGTTTATTTGCTTGTCATCATAAACATTCTGCAGTGAACAAAGTATAATTGGTGTAGTGAATACTATAAGACTTTTATTTGAAGTTAACATTTTCTAAGCAACATTTTTGAATGGTAAATTATTATGTGTATTCTTTAATAAGTTTAACACACTTCTCAGACGGCAAGAGAACTTTCCAATGTCCAGGTCAGCTGTGATTCTAATTACCGAAAAACTTTGTCCATTTGTCGAAGGAGAGACAACGAGAATGCGGGCTATTGTGGATGTGATAAAAAAAGGTAGCGTGTACTTTGTATTACCTGGCCGACGAGGGAAGGCTACGGAAAACAGCGAGGTTAGACAAAGACAGGTTAGGTGGGATTTACCCTGGATAATCTTAGCCGGTTTAGTGTAGAAGAGGCATTAGAGGCAGAATGGATTGCTCCTATTAGCTGCATTTCCTGACACCTAGAACAAATGAATTATTATCAATATTAATATTATTATTATTATTATATTAATCAAAACACTTTCTGTCTTCTTGTCTCATATAAAGATTGTGAACGATAAGCAAAATTCCAAAAAAGTGCAGTTTCCCTTTAAATGCTCTTGCAGTGCTGCTGTGAAAAGTTATTTCTAATTTGCACAGTTTATTGTATTGTTTTTTTTTTTTCTTTGACCATGACACTGTACATCTATGACCCTTGAGCCTCAAAAGGCCCGTTTAGGGTGAAATACTGCCAATTCCGATCATCCATAAGTGAGATCAGCTAATATGAGCACATGTGTTACAAATTTTGTTTTTTTTAATTATTTATTTATGGTGAGTGATGCTAATTATATATCTGAATTGGTTTTGTATTGGAAGTAATAATTGTAATGAGACATGAAAGGAGGTGGCGACTTGTCCAGGGTGTACCCCGCCTTCCGCCCGAATACAGCTGAGATAGGCTCCAGCACTCCCCGCGACCCCAAAAAGGGACAAGCGGTAGAAAATGGATGGAGACATGAAAGATAGGCAGGCAGGAATGAAAGGTCAAAAGTACTTTTGAACAAAGCCAATATTTCTGTCCAGCTATAGCATAACTTCAACGTAGTTGAACTCTTCCTCTAACTTTTCTTCCAGACCGCTACCCACTCTAATTGACTCCATCCTTCAAATGAATGACATTTCAATAGATGTGATTTCAAAGCTCGATGGAACCTCGACAGGCTTCAAAGCCAATTGATGCTGAAAGCGAGAGTGAGCAAGTGAGGCTGAGATGGCAGATATGAATTAGATGGCCATCCCTGGGACGCTGCACAGGAAATTCATCATCTCATTAATGCTAGACATTAATACAGTTCAAACTACCCTTTTTAGTTAATTGGTCTAGGACGGAGGGAAGGGCACAATTGTGTCTGACCTGTTTAAAATAAATGTTGTTAGAGTGATTACCATCCTGATCTTTGGTGATAAAAGTCACGTTGAATAAAATCACACACATTCAGATATTTTAACGTGTCAATTTCCTCACTGTAAGTCACAAACCGTTAAGAAATTAATGGGATTCAGCATTATTTTAAGCTTCATAATTCCTTTGATGCATTGTTCGTGTTTTCAGGTTGACCGAGTTCAAGCTTGTTTTGCACGTTACCCAAAATAACTTGACTGCTTTAATTACTATGAAACTTCGCCGATGGACTTAAAGAAACCCTTAAATTTTGTTCAGTAGATGTACTTGTCACTGTAAAAACTCTGATCAAATTATGCAAACATTGCCACCTACAGGACACAATTGACCATGGTATGTTGACCTGTCTCTGCATGTTGGAGTCACGCCAACAGCCGACGACGTGTCAAAAGTATTTTTATTAGGCACGCAAAATAAGGCTGCACAAGTGACTCAAAGCTTAATTTTCTAAGCAACAAAAAAACAAGACCAAAGAGGTGGCATGCACACGATGACCATACAATACACACAATAAGTGGATTGCAACACCGTCTACCTGACAGCAGGTATGTGCACATGGGCAAAATGTATTTAATCTAAACATAATTTTAATTACATAGTTACTCTGTACATAGACCCTGATTATGACGTGCATTTGTATGCATCACACCTCAAGTCAGAATACTTTATTTTGACATGCGCAGCACATACCGTAAACGAAAGTGTAAGAAGAAGAAGAAGTGACTTACGCTGTCAACAAACATGGCTTTGTGCATTTCTGCTTGTTTTGTCACGTTATTTATTTAGCAATGTTTCTTCTGTTCGCTACTTTTGTTTTAACTCTCTTATTGAAATGGAGCTGCTCTGTTCCCTCTACATTGTGATATGAACGGGTTGCAGTAGTTTCTGTATTTGCAGACGTGATTCGGAGTAGCTGTAAGGTTGGGAATAATACAGCTTGTTGATTGTTATACATATAAATATATATATAAATACATATATTTGTCAATATATCAATCAATCAATCAAAGTTTACTTACCTGGATATGGAGCCCGTAATCACAAATGTCTCAAAGGGCTGCACAAACCACAACGACATCCTCGGCTCAGATCCCACATCAGGGAACAATGGGAAACCTTGGAAGGGACCGCAGATGTGGGGACCCCCTCCTGGGTGCAATGAATGCAGAGTGGATATATATATATATATATATATATATATATATATATATGTATGTGTGGGGGAAAAAAATCACAAGACTATTTCATCTCTACAGGCCTGTTTCATGAGGGGGTTCCCTCAATCATCAGGAGATTTTAATGGGAGCATTCACATACCATGGTTTATATAGGGCACAGAGTGGGTGGGTACAGGCTGGCGTAGGGGCGTGGTGATTGGCTCATGTGTTACCTAGGAGGTGTTTCCGTCTGTGGCGGCATGCTGTTACAATTTCGCTGCGCTTGTTGAGGGATGACAGGTCTGGACGGTAAATAATAAACAGTTTCTCTTTCAAGCATAGGTTGCATCTTTTATTACCACTATTGTAAGGTGTGCTGGATGCAAGAATTTGCCATGTTATTGAATATTCAACATTATTTGTCTTTGAGGTCCCAAATGTGTTTGCTGAGTTCTGTGGTATTCCGCAGGTTTTGGTTCCTGAAAGAAGCCTTGTGATTGTTCCATCTGGTTTTGAACTCTCCCTCGGTTAATCCTACATATGTGTCGGATGTGTTAATGTCCTTGCGTGTTACCTTAGATTGGTAGACAACTGATGTTTGTAAGCACCCCCCGTTGAGAGGGCAATCAGGTTTCTTTCGGCAGTTGCAGCCTTTGTTGGTTTTGGAGTCGCTCTGTCCGGGGGCCGACGGCTCATTTGCAATTGTTTTGTTGTGGTTTGAGATAATTTGTCGTATATTGTTCATACAGCTGTAGCTCAATTTAATGTTGTTCTTGTTGAATACTTTTCTTAGGGTGTTGTCTTTGGGAAAGTGTTTGTCAATCAGATTGAGGAATTTGTGTCCAATGTTAGTTGAGACGTTTTTGCTGTATGGGGGGTTGTACCAGATGATGTCGTTTCGTTTTCTGTTCTTTTTTGGTTGGTTTCCTGGCGTGGGTTCATAGGTGAGGGTGAAATTGTATCCGCTTTCATCAAGGGCTTTTTGGTACGGGGGGGTTGCTTGGTCAAATTCAGCTTTGCTAGATGACAGCATCGATAGCCTTTTATTAATTCCGGTAGGTATTCTTTTCGTGGTGGTGGGTGGGTGGTTGCTGTCATGGTGCACGTATTGGAGTGTTGTGTTGGGTTTCGTGAATGGTTGGTAGCTGTTATTTCTCAGGTTGAAAGTGACGTCAAGGCAGTTGACGGTTTGCTTGTTGGCTTCAATCGTGATCCGTAGGCCGTTCTCTTTGAAAATTTGGCATATGCGCTTCTTGGTATTCTCGCTGCTCCTTGGCGAGGCGCGACACACTGCCAGTCCGTCATCACGGTAAATACCAAGGTTCAGATTGAGGCTATATATATATATACAAACCCCATTTCCATATGAGTTGGGAAATTGTGTTAGATGTAAATATAAACGGAATACAATGATTTGCAAATCCTTTTCAACCCATATTCAGTTGAATATGCTACAAAAACAACATATTTGATGTTCAAACTGATAAACATTTTTTTTGTTGCAAAGAATCATTAACTTTAGAATTTGATGCCAGCAACACGAGACAAAGATGTTGGGAAAAGTGGCAATAAATACTGATAAAGTTGAGGAATGCTCATCAAACACTTATTTGGAACATCCCACAGGTGAACAGGCAAATTGGGAACAGGTGGGTGCCATGATTGGGTATAAAAGTAGATTCCATGAAATGCTCAGTCATTCACAAACAAGGATGGGGCGAGGGTCACCACTTTGTCAACAAATGCGTGAGCAAATTTTTGAACAGTTTAAGAAAAACCTTTCTCAACCAACTATTGCAAGGAATTTAGGGATTTCACCATCTACGGTCCGTAATATCATCAAAGGGTTCAGAGAATCTGGAGAAATCACTGCACGTAAGCAGCTAAGCCCGTGACCTTCGATCCCTCAGGCTGTACTGCATCAACAAGCGACATCGGTGTGTAAAGGATATCACCACATGGGCTCAGGAACACTTCAGAAACTCACTGTCAGTAACTACAGTTGGTCGCTACATCTGTAAGTGCAAGTTAAAACTCTCCTATGCAAGGCGAAAATCGTTTATCAACAACACCCAGAAACACTGTCGGCTTCGCTGGGCCTGAGCTCATCTAAGATGGACTGATACAAAGTGGAAAAGTGTTCTGTGGTCTGACGAGTCCACATTTCAAATTGTTTTTGGAAACTGTGGACATCGTGTCCTCCGGACCAAAGAGGAAAAGAACCATCCGGATTGTTATAGGCGCAAAGTTGAAAAGCCAGCATCTGTGATGGTATGGCGGTGTATTAGTGCCCAAGACATGGGTATATATATATATATATATATTAGGCAGCACGGTGGGAGAGGGGTTAGCACATCTGCCTCACAATACGAAGGTCCTGAGTAGTCTTGGGTTCAATCCCGGGCTCGGGATCTTTCTGTGTGGAGTTTGCATGTTCTCCCCGTGACTGCGTGGGTTCCCTCCGGGTACTCCGGCTTCCTCCCACCTCCAAAGACATGCACCTGGAGATAGATTGATTGGCAACACTAAATTGGCCCTAGTGTGTGAATGTGAGTGTGAATGTTGTCTGTCTATCTGTGTTGGCCCTGCGATGAGGTGGCGACTTGTCCAGGGTGTACCCCGCCTTCTGCCCGATTGTAGCTGAGATAGGCTCCAGCGCCCCCCGCGACCCCAAAGGGAATAAGCGGTTGGAAATGGATGGATGGATATATATATATATATATATATATATATATATATATATATATATATATATATATATATATATATATATATATATATATATATATCTATATATAAATATATATATATATGTATATATACATATATATATATGTGTATATATGTATATATATATATATATATATATATATATATATATATATATATATATATATATATATATATATATACATGTATATCTATATATATGTATATATACATATATATATATATATATATGTATATATATATATATATATATATATATATATACAGTATATATATATGCATGTATATCTATATATATATCTATATATATATATATATATATATATATATATATATATATATATATATATATATATATATATATATATATATATATATGCATATATATACATATATATAGATATACATGTATATATATATATCCACACCACACACCGGCCCCCAGACACATTTTTATCGACCAATGTGGCCCCGAGTCATAATAATTGCCCAGGTCTGGTGTAGAGTGTCATGTGTCAATAACAGTAAAATAAAGGATCCAATTGTTGTCTCAACAATGTGGTTCTATATATACAGTATATATACATGTATGTATATAGATCTATATATATATAGATCTATATATATATACTGTACATACATATACATATATTTATATATACACATATGTATACATACATATATAAATGTATATATATATGTATGTATATATATATATACTTACATATATACTTTCACATACATATACCTATATATACATATACATAGATGTATACATATACATTTATATGTATATGTATACATATATGCAGTATATACACACACACACACACATACTAGGCATGATAACAGCTGGATATTTCTGTGTAACAGAGGAGTGACTGACTGATGATTGGTTTCTGGGATTTTGTCCGTCTAATACTTTTGACACATTTTTTTTAGCTTTACAAAGTATCACGCATGCTGCTGTGTGCTTGGTTCCGTTGTTTACGGAACATTTTAAACATGTATGGGTTGTTCATCATTACTGAAAGAAATTCCTAAAATGCCGTAGAAAAGGGTAAAAGCTAAACACACAAACACTCCCAATATGACTGATAGAATGCTAAACATATTACAGACCACCTCAAAAAACTGCATGGAATTGTACAGCCTTTTCACTGAACACACATGAAAATATATAATGTGGGATTTATAATATTAACTATAAATGATAAATAGATTGAATATTAAGAACATGTGAATGTCTCTCCTTTTTACTTCCCAAACGACCGTCTCCAGATCGATCTTTCACAGTAAAGCAAAATGCAACAGACATGCAACAAACACGGTGAAACAAGAATGCGAAGGACGAAAAAACACCCACAGATCCATATAACAATAATCCATATAATATCACTTTTCTGCAGAACAGAACTTTGTTGTTGAAATCTGCTTTTGCGTCCCTCTCTGACACTCATGTGTTGCCGTAAACAAACCCCGCGCACTCTTCTTCTTGCTTCGTCTGCTTGGAACTGCTGAGAAGTAGATGATCGTAATAACCTGTACATCACCCAAAAGTACAGATTCTAACCATTGGAATACTTGCTATAGTTAAAGACTTACGACATTTGATAAATGCACTGCACATCATATTGGCGGCTCCAGTTGCGATGGTAAAGGTTTAAACAAAATAATTTGGTCCAATGGGCCGGGTTGAAAAGCTTAACGGACGGTCCTTGGACCGTAATTTGCTCAGGTCTGCTCTAGACCCTACTTTTGATTTTTGCTTGTCTCGATTTTAGAGCAACAAACTCAACAGTATATAACGCTACTGATGTACATGTTGAACGGAGGGAGAAAGCAGCAAGACAATTGCTTCATGCGCTACAATCTGAATGACTTTTGGCATAAACCACCCGTCTTGATCGGAATAAAATTTTGATCCGAACGTGTGTGATCAGGTCAGAATATTCCGAAAGGCGTTTTTACATGAAGCATTTGTATTCCAGTTAGGCTGATTGTGTCCATGTGCACATAGTTTATGTTGGTATAAAAAATCTCCTGATTCGTGATCCTCCACAGGTGATCCTCCACAATACTAATCAGGCACAAATGATATGCGGTCCCCTTCAAGGTTTCTCATTGTAGCCCATTGGGTTGAGTTTTTCCTTGTCCTGATGTGGGATCTGAGCCGAGAATGTTGTTGTGGCTTGTGCAGCCCTTTGAGACACTTGTGATTTAGGGCTACATAAATATACTTTGGTTGATTGATATCAGCCCTCAAGCCAAAGGCAAAGTGGCTGAGGATGAAGGCAGACAGGAATTAGAAACGAATAAAAGCACCGGACAGGAACTAACCACAAAACACAAGAACATAACAACAAAGTCCAACCTATAATGGGCGACCTTGACATCACGTCAACACACACACACGTTTAAAAAAAACAAAAAACAATGTTCACTGGCTTTTATGCATCTTTTGGCCAATCTGTAGCCTTGAATAACATAACTGCCTTGTCAATATAGTAACACACTGGATGTACTTTCAATGCGTACATTATATTCAAAGTCAAAGCTTTCAGCCTTGCAGACAACATGAACAAATGCATAATTTAATCTCTCTTCTTCATAGTTCTTTTTATTTATTTCACATTCACATTAACAACAAATTCAAACCCTCTTCATCCCCTACCCCCGCTGTCACTCAAAACAAAAACAAAAAACACAAGTAAGAGTACAAAAGTACCCAGAGTAAAAATAAATAAATAAATAAATAAAGTTCAATACAAGGCACTTAAGACAAAGTAATTGAAAACTGAAACACACTGTAGAAGCAGCATGACAAGGCCTGAAGCGTCGGCAGTCATATTTAGGTACATGTCACTTGTGTAGAGGATTGGTCAAAAAAAGACAAAAAAGGTCTCCACACTTTAAAAAACTTGTTTTCAGAGCCCCGTAATGTATATCTTATTTTCTCGAGCTTCAGGTTTGCTAACACGTCCCTTATCCAGTGGGAGACTGAGGGTGGGACAGCCTCCTTCCACTTCAACAATGTCAGGCGGCGTGCGAGGAGGGTGGTAAAGGCAACTATTTTGTGACCCCCTACAGGTAGTTCCATCCCTTCAGGAATGATTCCAAATACAGAAATTAAAGGGTTTGGATCGATTTGAATTGTTAAGACCGTGGAGAGTGCTTCGAAGATGGATTTCCAGTACCCCTTTAGCTTCGGACAAAGCCAAAACATGTGTATTAATGTTGCGTTATCTAGTTTACATCTATCGCATAATGGGTTAATTTGGGGAAATATTTTTGCTAATTTTGCTTTTGAGAAGTGCACCCGGTGTATCACTTTAAATTGGACCAGTGAGTGTCGTGCGCACATTGAAGATGAGTGAACCCTTTTCTCAATTTTTGCCCAGGTTACGTCATCTATTGATATTTGGAGGTCTTGTTCCCATGCTGTTCTAATTCTTAGCATGGAAGTGCATTCTAATCCTAAAAGTAAATTAATTATATGTGAGATTGCCCATTTGTTGGATTTAAAGACATAATTTCATCTGTGGTTGATTTAGAGGGTTTGTTAGGGAACTGCGGAAGAACTGTTTTAACATAATCCCTTATCTGGAAATATCTAAATATATGGGAACTGGGTAGATTAAATTTCTTGGACAACTCTGTAAAAGAGGCGAATATATTGTCTATAAAAAGATAATTGAAGCATTTCAAACCACTTTGATGCCACATATTAAAAGCTGTGTCAAGTGTTGAAGGTGGAAAGCAGTGATTTGATGCTACTGGGCTGAAAAGGCTCATTCCTTGCAGGTTAAAATGTTTTCTAAATTGACAGTATATTTTGAGCGAGTGACTTACTACAGGATTAATGTTAATTGTCTTCACTGGTAGAGGCAAAGCTGCACCCATTAGGGCTGCTAAGGAAGCAGAACCACAAGAATGTGTCTCCAGCTTCACCCATGTAGGACTTTCCTGATGTAGTTGGTAATATGTCCAGTATGACATGCAATTTTAATCTCTCATCGTGTTACAAGTCGCAAGTGTGTCTGCAATTGCAGAGAATAACATCAGCACATGTAAGGTAATAACTTAAATGCTTCAAAAGACACAATCCACACAGGTGCTGGAGCCATCATTTTGGTCCTATAGGATATTTTAGGAGAAAAAACACATGTTTATGTTACTTATGTAGAAACATATGTGGTGTGTGTTCAGTTGGTACTGCGGTAACCATGGTAATCATTATAAGTGGATGATGTCTCTCACGATAATGTAACATTTAGGAAGGCATGATTGAGACCTGTGTGTTAAAATGTGTGTTTGAACCTCTTAATATTCCAGCCATACAAAGCAATAGGGGATGTGGGGGAGCTGAACAGTAGGAAGAGTGAGTAGGTGGGATAATACGGGGGGCCATATGCTCCTACACTCCCATGCTGGTGAGCTTCTCCTGGTCCAGAAAAACAACCTGCTGGAGCGCTAATCCCTCCCTGCATGTCGCTTCACACACTCATATTCACCACTCTCTGCCTTGACTTTCAATGCACACCTTGCTTCCTCACACTGACACAATTAGGCATTATGTTGACCCATCAGGTTTGCCAGTCAATGTGGGATTGAGTGTTTCCATGGTAACCTTTCGTGTCCATCAACTCGTACACAGAGAACGTGATGCTAATGCACAATGCAGCAGTGAGCGCTCTATTTGGAGGCTGAGCTATATTCAGAATTATTTGTCATTTTTTCCTTTTTGTCAGCGTGCACTACTGTTCAACTAAAAAGATGGTTAGCGTAGCCTGTTATTTTTCTCTCTATGTAATAAACCTGGAAATGCATTCTTACATCCTATTGGCAATTTTCATGCTTTATATCAGGGTTATTAAACTGGTGGCTCGGGGGCCAATTCCAGCCCTGAGTTCAGTTCAAAACTTGGGAGATAACATTTTTTGTAGCAAATTAACAAAACACTAGAGTGCCCCTGTTGTATAAAGGAACTTTGACTACTTTAAACACACTGGCAGATCCTTGCTTTGATATTTTAACCTTCCTAGCAAACATAGAACACTAGGGGCTAAACTCCTGATTTACACAATTGAGGTATTCCTCAAGGCATCCCATTAAAGGGGTCATATTATGATTTGTTTGTACATTCAAAACTAGAGATGTCCGATAATATCAGCAGGCCGATATTATCGGCCGATAAATGCTTTAAAATGTAATATCGGAAATTAGCGGTATCGGTTTCAACCTCCCAATTGTCCCGGGAGACTCCCGAATTTCAGTGCCCCTCCCGAAAATCTCCCGGGGCAACCATTCTCCCGATTTCTACCCAGATAACATTATTGGGAGCGTGTCTTAAAGGCCCAGTCACATAATATATGCGGCTTTAATACACACACAAGTGAATGCAAGTCATACTTGATCAACAGCCATACAGGTCACACTGAGGGTGACCGTATAAACAACTTTAACACTGTTACAAATATGCGCCACACTGTGAACCCACACCAAACAAGAATGACAAACACATTTCGCGAGAACATCCGCACCGTAACACAACATAAACACAACAGAACAAATACCCAGAACCCCTTGCAGCACTAACTCTTCCGGGACGCTACAATATACACCCCCCGCTACCACCAAACCCCGCCCCCCCCCAACCCCGCTCCCCCACCTCAAACCCCCCACCTTCCGAATTCAGAGGGCTCAAGGTTGGCAAGTATGCTCTAGTATACCGTACTCTGGACTGAAGCTGTGTGCCTTCATTGTTTTGTAGCTGTTGTTTTGAGGCATGTTTAAAAAAAAAAAAAAAAAAAAATGCACTTTGTGAAAGTCAAAGTATAGTATTTCCCATAGTTGTAGTGAATATTAGGATTATCTCAGGGAGAGCATGTCCCAAATTTCAAGCTGCTCTTTTGAGGCATGTTAAAAAAAATAATGCACCTTGTGACTTCAATAATAAATATGGCAGTGCCATGTTGGCGCTTTTTTCCATAACTGGAGTTGAAGTTGTTTTCTTATTTTGGAAAACATTGTTTTTGATTGATTGATTGAAACTTGTATTAGTAGATTGCACAGTACAGTACATATTCCGTACAATTGACCACTAAATGGTAACACCCCAATACGTTTTTCAACTTGTTTAAGTCGGGGTCCACGTTAATCAATTCATGGTAAAGTTACATTGTTTAATGCATCCAGCGGGGTATCACAACTAATTCCACGACTGTATATATCGGTATCGGTTTAATATCGGAATCGGTAATTAAGAGTTGGACAATATCGGAATATCGGATATCGTCAAAAAAGCCATTATCGGACATCTCTATTCAAAACACTTCCTTGTGGTCTACATAACATGTAGTGGTGGTTCTTTGGCCAAAAATGTACAATAGATTATGTTTTACAGACTGTTTCCAAGCTACTTTCTTGTGGGCGGTCTTGTTTACGTGGCTCCACTTTGACTGTGTCTTCTTCCCGTCAGCCATGTTGTCGTTTTTAAGCACATTTTTATTGAGTCTACTGATGGATATAAGTTCGAAGTATACACTACTTTGTATTAGAAGCGGAGGTATGCGCATGTATGAGCCAGTCTGCCCCACAACAAAATCGAGAAAAAGAAAGAACTTATTGACTGCGGTGCAGACCACAATGGCGTAGTCGCGCAAAGCACTTCGGGTAAATCTTTAACATACGGTATATGGATAAATCCGCTGATGTCACAACAGGGAAAAACATCTTAAATTGGGCAAATTCCAAACTATTTGTTTGGAGGAAGTAGAAAGAAGAGCGAGATTGTCTCTGCCATGCCTCCATGGTTTGATTTAAAATTTTCGGGACCTATGCAGATCCCAATTACACAAAAACAGGTACCATTAGATAGGAAAAGTTGGTTTTGCATAATAGGTGACCTTTAAGTCCTCTCCTTTCTGGCCGCTACAATGTTTATGTAATGTGATTTATGTAATAAAGGTGCTGCTGTGAATTGTTTTTTTTTTAGATGCAGTCAGTAGTAAGAATGTGTATCGTTAGGATTTTATGGATATTATTTCCACTGTGGGTATTCCTTGTCGATACTGGTATTCATCAATACTTTTTATTCTTATTGTTGCTTTTTATTTTTATTCTTATTGTACAAACCCCGTTTCCATAAGAGTTGGGAAATTGTGTTAGATGTAAATAATAAACGTTTGCAGAAGGTCTTTAAAAACAGCAGAACTCTCTCGTAAAACTGACAAAATAAAATTGACCAAAATCAGTGTGTACTGTAGAGGACGTTGGTTCAAAGGAATATACAAAATAAGATTGATAGTGAAGGGAGAAGTTTACCTCCCAAGCCTTAGCTTTCTAGAAACATGATTTCTAATCCAACCCGCTCTTATTTTGCTCCCTTGCTTTTTGTCTGGTTGTAGGTAAAAGTGATGATGCGTATTTGCCCGTCTTTGGAGGCTACGGACTCGTCAGAGTCTCTGTCCTTCTTGAAAGTGGACAGCAGGAAGAAACAGGTCACCCTCTACGACCCTGCATCCAGCCCGCCGCACTCCAGTTCAGGACACAGACGCTCCGCCACCGTTGCCGTCCCAAAGATATTCGCCTTTGATGCTGTTTTTACCCAGGATGCCTCACAAGTAAATATACGTGCATGTGTGTGAATAGTTTTTGTTTTTGTGTAGTACCCCCTCTCAAGGGCAAAAGAACATCTTAATACTGACAGGGAGTGGCCAGGGGCTTAGGGGAAAATGCTGTCCTTGGGTCAGGGGGCACTCATACCAGCATGGGCCTAACAGCTGGGCCCTTTAAGCCCTCAAGGGAATGGTTTGAATCCACTGCTGTTATATCTAACCTCTCCTTCCATGGAGCTGCTACATCTAATCTCAGCCTTTTGGCGAGCATACCTACTGACACCAAAGACAAAAGGTCACATCCATGTTTACTACGGTGCAACACTTTTACCTTGTCACTGCTTTAAACAAACACTCCAAAAGTTCCCCAGAAGTTTGCATGAATAGGTGAGCAAATAAGAATATCATCACTTTGAGAGCTTCTCAACTTAGAGCAAGTGTTTTCACAATGTAAGCTGCTGATAGTTTTAGCCTAAAACGTTTTTCGCTGCAAAGCTGAGGCCAACATGCTAGATTGCACCACTGGGACAGCGCTGCTGGTGGCTAACTGTATCAGCAAGCTGCCGTGCCGTTAGAGGCCTTGTTTGCTGTATGATGAATGGGAGGGGGGGCCTCGGCTGCACAAGCTTCGTCCCAGAGGACTCATGTTGTAACAGATTGCAAAAATGAGTTACACGCTGAAGCATGTGCACACACCAGAGCAATAAAATATATAGAAACCATTCATGTGATTAGGATAAGCAGTGCCAAACAAATGTTTATTTAAGCTACTTATGGTTGTATTGTTCATTGTTTGTCGTCTTGTCCCCTATGTGGCTGTAAACTGTTGATGCCGTTCCGCAGGCTGAGGTGTGCTCAGGGACGGTGGCTGAGGTCATCCAGTCTGTGGCAAACGGCGCAGATGGCTGCATCTTCTGCTTTGGCCAAGTTAAGCTCGGTAAGATACACCCCTTGCCAGAAAACACACCTTTGTTAGCTGGAAGCAACTGGTACTGCTGTGTGTGTGTTTTATTTTGACAATTGGTCTGTTGGTGCCCAGGACTAATGTGAGTATCAGGGTTTCGCTCCCAAAAGTGGGCTATTTGAGACGAGTTAACATAAAGTGACTTCACATTAATACTAAGTATCTAATAGACTTAACATGTTTGTAATTAAAACAATTTTCCCAGAAAAATTAATGGAAGTAACATAGGTTTGGATACAATATAGTCCAATGGTGTAAAATTTGTTTTCTTTGAGGGCCACATCGCAGTTATGGCCAACTTGTAACAGTGATTAAGTGTATAATTGCCTCATGATATATTGCCTATGCATTTGATTATATATATATATATATATATATTTTTTTTTTTTACGTACAAATCAATAAATAACTTGCTTTGAAATCATGTGTCAAGGACTACGTTTACACTGCAGGCCAAAGTGGCCCAAATCGGATTTTTTCAAAGGCGGATTTTTTCAAAATTTGATTTTTTTCCAGCTGACTGTATGCACTGCATGTAACATGTGATCTTTATCAGACTCCAGTTTGAACCAATGTGGCCCCAATGTGGTACCGGTCCGTGGATCGATTGGTACACAAGAAATTAAAAAAAATAAAATCATTTTTATTTTTTTTTTTATTAAACCAACATAAAAAAACACAAGATACACTTACAATTAATGCACCAACCCCAAAAACCTCCCCCACTCATTCACACTCATTCGCACAAAAGGGTTGTTTCTTTCTGTTATTAATTTTTCTGGTTCCTACATTTTATATCAATATAGATCAATACAGTCTGCAGGGATACAGTCCGTAAGCACCCCCCGGTCCTTGGGACAAATTTTCAAGCGTTGACCGGTCCGCAGCTACAAAAAGGTTGGGGACCACTAGCCTAGACATCACTTGCATGCGCGGTTCGATAATGTGAAAACAAAGGAAGTTGACCGGATTCCATAAATGAACAAGGAAGACTACAAAATAAAATAAAATGTATTTCCACACCTTAAAAATGTGAGTTTTTTTTACAAGAAAATAAATTGAGGTAATATTTGAAAAAAAAAGATTAATGGGCTGCACACCGTGTATGCAAATTCTGTAGCTTGTGACAGTGAAACTGATGAGTGAGCATATGCATACAAAAATTACGTCTACTAGAAGTTTAAGATATCATCACGGTTACTACTTATTAATCGACACAGCGCTAACCAATAATCACTAAACTCAGCAAAAAAGGTAAGGCATATGATTTTCGTGTTGAAAATATCCGCGGACGGAGTCACATAATTGGCCAATAAAACGGAATCTGCTGATAAACGCAAAATCAGGGAAATTTACAGAAATGTAAATAAAATGTCGTCATTGCGAGGAAAAGGAAAAATTTGTTTCGGAAAATAATGTGACCGGAAGTGTACATTCACCATAAATTAAACAATGTCGAGACAGGCACTTAAAACAGCGGCTAAACTACGAAGCTAAAGCTAGAAAGAACAATCAATAGACCGACAACACATCTCATCTGTTTGTGTTGTTGTGAACAACATCATGGATGTAACGATAATTTTGAAAGAGGAGAGCAGCCGCAACTTGAGAGTTGTGGCCGAGCTCTTCTTCTTTTTTTTTTACAGCCTCAAGTCCTTTCTTTACTCGTCAAGTTAAAAACAACAGCACAGCACACTTCCCCCCTTCACAATAAAAGCCCGGTGCGCCACATCCGTTCTAAAAGTTTCGAAAAGTACCTTACACATACATAATGTACTTAAAGCACTTATTGATACATTTACACAATTATTATGCTTTGACCTAAAATATTGGTCAAAATTGTCCCAAGATGTATTGCACCAATAAATGTAAGTATTTTGGAAAAATCTGAAATGTCACTTGAGGGCAAAAAAATCAGATTTGATGTGCAGTGTAAACGGGACCAAGGTGACAAGCACATATTTATCTATTTATTGTTATTTAACAAAAATTAAAAATTGTACAGTGTATAGTATAATTCTTGTTGCATGATCAAATTATATTAAAGGTTAAGATATATGTAATTTCATTCAGTATGTATATTTTTTCCTGTCGAAATAAAAAGAACAAATACATTTATAAAGAAAGATGAAGTACTTTATCGATGCACATTATTTACTGGCTTTTGCGGGCCATATAAAATGATGTGGCAGACCAGGTCTGACACCTGTGCCAGACTATTAGAGCCCAACAAAAGAAGTAAAATCATGAGAGAAAATAGCAACAATATTTTAAATTAAATAATTTTTTGTTAATATTACCAATTAATGTCAGTAGTTTAATAGTTCAGGTTGGTAACAATATCACATTTTTATGATGGATTTCGTCACATGTTTTTGGACATGTTACATTTTCTTTATAATACTATGATCATACTTGCCAACCCTCCCGGATTATCTGGGAGACTCCCGAAATTCAGTGCCTCTCCCGAAAACCTCCCGGGACAAATTTTCTCCCGAAAATCTCCCGAAATTCAGGCGGACCTGAGTCAGCTTTCCCACAATATAAACAGCGTGCCTGCCCAATGACGTTATAACTGTAGAATGATCGAGGGCGAGTTCTTGGTTTTTTATGTGGGTTTATTGTTAGGCAGTTTCATTAACGTCCTCCCAGCGCGGTAACAACACACAACAACAGCAGTCACGTTTTCGTCTACCATAAAGCAGTTCTTCTGCCGTAAACAGCAATGTTGTGACACTCTTAAACAGGACAATACTGCCATCTAGTGCATTTGATAAAAGCACTTTAGTGCGTGCCTCACAGCAATGCATCATCAGAGAGGGTGTTCAGCATGGTTAGAAAAATAGTGACAGAGAATAGAACAATGATGGACAATTCAACCCTTAACTCAACAATGAGTAGATGAGTGTTATGTGTGTGTATATGTGTAAGTAAATGAACACTGAAATTCAAGTATTTATTTTATTTATATATATATATATAACTACAATTGCCCTGTGAGGAGGTGGCGACTTGTCCAGGGTGTACCCCGCCTTCCGCCAGATTGTAGCTTAGATAGGCTCCAGCGCCCCCCGCGACCCTGAAGGGAATAAGCGGTAGAAAATGGATGGATGGATATAACTACAATTCACTGAAAGTCAAGTATTTCTTATATATATATATATATATATATATATATATATATATATATATATATATATATATATATATATGAAATACTTGACTTGGTGAATTCTAGCTGTAAATATACTCCTCCCCTCTTAACCGCGCCCCCAACCACGCCCCCCACACACCCCCCACCTCCCGAAATCGGAGGTCTCAAGGTTGGCAAGTATGACTATGATACTATTGTCATAATGTGTTATGATTATTTCTGTTCTTCTCCCCCCCAAGCTCCAATTAATCTATTCAATTATTCACTGACTGGGTGCACGGTCGACGAAAGCAAATACCAAAAACAGTTTTTTATTTACTTCTTTATTAGCTATCATAAGCCATGACTTGAACGTCCTCCTATATACACGTCATATTGACAGGCAAGACCTACACCATGATTGGCAAAGACAGCTCCACGCAGACCCTTGGCGTCGTGCCCTGCGCCATCTCCTGGCTCTTTAAGCTCATCAGCGAGCGCCAGGAGAAGACGGGCGCTCGCTTCTCCGTCCGAGTGTCAGCGGTGGAAATCTTTGGCAAAGACGAGGAGCTGAAGGACTTGTTGTCTGAAGTGTCGACTGGGAACCTGCAGGAGGGCCAGTCTCCTGGCATCCACCTGAGGGAGGATCCTATTTGTGGCACTCAGGTAAAAAAACGATCCACCTCTCCACACTCTTTCGATTTAGCTTGCTTTCTTTTTCTCTGTGGGTAGTACAGCACATATGTCTGCATAGTAACACTATTCTCTTCATGATCAGCATCATTGAAAAGTGTTTGTCTTATCTTGTGTTGTGGGTTTCAGTCCCCCAGGTAGCATAGTCCAACTCTTACCTGCATGCTTCTAGCTTTAGATCTCCACCAAAGCCATCCATGTGGTATTGATGGCTTTCTAC
This sequence comes from Nerophis lumbriciformis, assembly GCF_033978685.3. NCBI lineage: Eukaryota > Metazoa > Chordata > Actinopteri > Syngnathiformes > Syngnathidae > Nerophis > Nerophis lumbriciformis. The sequence goes on from NC_084555.2 coordinate 36,484,420, forward strand.
TTACCTTTGTATTGACTCTTTTGTCAGCATCTATCGTGTGCGTGCGCGTGTGTGTGTGTGTGTGTGTGTGTGTGTGTGTGTGTGTGTGTGTGTGTGTGTGTGTGTGTGTGTGTGTGTGTGTGTGTGTGTGTTTGTGTGTGTGTGTGTGTGTGTGTGTGTATTATCGGGGGACGATGTTGGTTTGAAAAGCCCCTCACAGGTGTTGCTGTCAGATGTTTGGGGGAATGTTTCTGCCCTCACTTCAAAGACAGTTTTCTTCCTCTGTGCAACCACATGGAGGTTCCCTTCCTCTCTCATCATCATCATCCCATCCATGGTGAAGGGCTTGCCTCTGCTTCCTGCTGCACCATTACCTTTGCTAATCTTCCTCCCTCTGTGCACATATCTGCTGGTTTAATTGCCCCTGAGACCCAATCTAATGGCCAAAGAATATGTGTTGGGGTCCAATTAACCGCTTTCCCCCTTCCTCCCTTTTTGTTCCTGTTCTTTTTATGTAGCACCACGTGGTCTCTTTTGCTCACCCCTCTCTTTCTGTGACACCCCCTGCCCCCAAACCTCTTTGCAGCTTCAGAATCAGAGCGAACTACATGCACCAACAGCCGAGAAGGCAGCTTTCTTCCTGGACGCTGCCCTATCTGCCCGGAGCACTAGCCGGCCCGATGCGGACGAGGAGGAGCGCCGCAACTCCCACATGCTGTTCACGCTGCACATCTACCAGTACCGCATGGAGAAGACTGGAAAGGGAGGAAGTTAGTGTCATTTCTACAAGTTCTACAAATGTAGTTCCTCCCTGGAACCTATATTTACTAAAATATATCATATACAGTAGGACTTCAATTTACAAACTTATTTGGTTCTGTGTCGGAGCTCTTACCTCAAATCACTTGTATCTCAAATCAACGTCTTCTATTGAAATTAACTAAAATAAATTGGTGCCCCCCCAAAACCCCAGCACAATCTTAAAGGGTGACATGCCTTTTACAAAGAAAACAAACGTTTAGATAATTGTCCTGAGTGTGTGAATGTGAGTGTGAATGTTGTCTGTCTATCTGTGTTGGCCCTGTGATGAGGTAGCGACTTGTCCGAATGCAGCTGAGATAGGCTCCAGCACCCCCCGCGATCCCGAACGGGACAAGCGGTAGAAAATGGATGGATGGATGGATAATAAATATTGTATTAAAAACAATACAATAGAAATGTAGTACAAACGACTACAGTAGTTTTATGAAGTACCGTAAGGATAATGTATAGAATTTACCTTGGAGAGTGGACTTCTACAGTATCTCCTTCCCGCTGCTTCTCAGTTAATCAGCAGCTTTTCCATATTTTCCTTGATAAATGTCTGCCGTATTATTTTAACATTCTTCGCTAGCGTTACACTCATTCTGCTTCAGCATGGTGCAGACGAGCTATGCTACACATAAGTGAAGTGAAGTGAAGTGAATTATATTTATATAGCGCTTTTCTCTAGTGACTCAAAGCGCTTTACATAGTGATACCCAAAATCTAAGTTCCATTTAAACCAGTGTGGGTGGTACTGGGAGCAGGTGGGTAAAGTGTCTTGCCCAAGGACACAACGGCAGTGACTAGGATGGCGGAAGGGGGGATCGAACCTGCAACCCTCAAGTTGCTGGCACGGCCGCTCTACCAACCGAGCTATACCGCCCCACATAGTCAACTACCTGCTCTGTCATGTTTTTGACGATTTATTTCTTTAATTCAATGGATATCATTCAGTTTTTCTGAGCACTGTTCCTTACACTCACTTTCTTCTTTCTCATGCTTGGAAAATAAAGTTATGTCGACTTGTAGTTTTAAGCTAATGCTAGCGAGAAAGCCCAGATGTTTGGGGCAAATATTACGGGGTTTACTATGCCAACTAATCGCGGGGATGCGTATAACTCTAATTTTTGCCTCAACATGAATCATTACAATTAGCCAAAAGACAGCTCTTATCTCAAAACACTCTTAAGTTGAGGTGCCACTGTACTACTTTAACATTAACATACGGTAAATTGTCCAATTATTCCATTTAAGTCTCTGTCTGCGATGTCTACAAAGGGAAATAACCGCCAAAATTAGCGCTGGATCCAAAGCATCAGAATTGTTATTAACTTCACAAGATAGTAGTAGCATTTAAAGTACAGATGCATGCACTTTAAAACGTTGGTTACTTAGCTCTTGGTGTGAAACTCATGCGTGTTATACTCGCTATAATGTTGTATGCATTGAGCGGTATTATTGCTGGCTAAGCAGTTTGCGCCTTACCACTGTTGCTGCTGTGTTTATGCAATATACTTAGGAGTAAATAACCACGCGCAAAGCTACATTTCCCTTTACAGTTTCTCATGCACTCTAAATCATTATTACAATTAAACATTAACATTTTTACATATGGTGTAATGAGTTTTCAAATTTTGAGAAGTAGCAGCGTCACTCCAATTAACTCCACGTTCTCTTTGCAGTTTGGGTAAATAAACGCTCCCGCTTTAATTACAGCATTGAAGACATACTGTGCAGAAACTAATGAAACGATTGAATTTACTTCAGAAAACATGCTTTAAAATGACTTTTTCTTTACCTGCTTTTAGTATTTTAGTCTGCAAAACTACACTACTACTATTACTACATCAGCCGGTGTGGTAGTCAGCCAGTCTAGTCTAGCCTGCGCTGTGTCACTCAGTCCTGAGGAACTTTGTAGACATAATGGATCTGTGCTTTACTCATTTCTCCTTCTGCCCTCCCAGTGTCTGGCGGACGGAGCAGGTTGCACCTTATCGACCTGGGGAGCTGTGAAAAGGTCCTGAGCAAAAGCCGAGACGCAGGGGGCGGTGCTTGTCTTTCTCTGAATGCGTTGGGAAATGTCATCATGGCTTTGGTGAATGGAGCAAAACACGTACCTTACAGGTGGGAAATACTCCATTCATCACAGAGCCTCTGCAAAGTTTATTCCCAATGTCATTGTATCAGGCAAGTCCCAGCTTGCAGTGTTACCCTGTCACATGTGCTCCTAATTATTCAGTTTGTTGAGCTCGCCTCTTATGACAGCCTTTGCAGCTGTTTATAATATATTTGGCTAAGTGAGGCTTGGAAATATTTATTATACATCTCTTTTTACCCCTAGTTGAAAATGCTTCATCCTGGAGAGAGTTTTGAAACCATGACAGCTCTCTTTATTGTCAGTGTGATATATAACAGGGCTGTTTGCTAATAACAGTGTCTAACTCCTGCAGGGACAGCAAACTGACAATGTTGCTGAGAGAGTCCCTTGGCAACATAAACTGTCGAACCACCATGATCGCCCACATCTCAGATTCTCCCGTCTACTACGCAGACTCGCTCACCACGATCCAGCTGGCATCTCGTATACACCGCATGAGGAAAAAGAAAACAAAGGTATCAAAGACCAATGATAAAATTGAGCAATAATGAAAATGTGCATTTTTATAATAGCAAAGAGTAATTTAGCAAGTTATTATTCAAAAAATCACTACGCCCGTAATAACTGTGTTTCATTTGATACTTAATCAATACAGAGTCATTATTATAAAACATTTAAGTACTGCTGTTATACTATTCATCATTCTATTCACTATGTCTTTTGCTTAGGATGCTAAATGTGTCTTCCTCATGTAGCTCTGGAGCTACTAAGCAAATTAATGTGTGAATTCCTCCGCACATGAAAGATTATCCGTGCAGTAGGTCCGGTGGTAGTTTTTCTCTACTCCTCAACACATAATCGTGTAATCAATACCACCGCCTGAGGAATTGTACAATGCATTCCTTGGAATTAGGAAAATATATTCTCCAGATAATTAGGTGGAATGACAGCATGTATTTTTTAACTAACGGTTCCAGGCTTAATTACAATGCAGTCCACACTCAGAAATTCATAATATTGACATTCATTTTAATGCGAGTATCGATGTAAACTTTTGACCTTCAGATAAACAATGACTGATAAATTCACAGGAATAAATTCCCTCTTAATCTTATCCAAAGATTGATTTGATCCTGGGAATTAATATCCCAGTCAACTGGTTTCCGAGAAAGACCAGATTGCCACATGAATATTTTAAAAGATGGACTCAGTGTTACTGCCTTCCTTTAATGAGATTGTCTTAAAGACATATTTGCCTCCTGCTTTTATTCTGCTTCTCAGTATGCGTCTAGTTCATCTGGAGGGGAAAGTTCCTGTGAAGAAGGGAGGATCCGTCGGCCACCTCATCTCAGGCCTTTCCACCCTCGGACCGTGGCCCTGGATCCTGATCTGCCTTCTATGCTCAGTGACCCAGACTATTCCTCCAGTAGTGAACAGTCATGTGATACTGTCATTTATGTGGGCCCTGGGGGGGCTGCCATCTCAGACAGGGAGCTCAGTGACAACGAAGGCCCACCTGCCTTTGTTCCCATCATCCCCTCCCTCAACAAGAAGAGGATGGCAAAAGACGGCCCCTTTAACAGAGATCATTTTTTTAAATGCAACACGTTTGCTGAGCTGCAGGAGAGACTGGAATGTATTGATGGCAGTGAAGAACCTGCAGCGTTTGTAGGTGAGGGCAAGCAAGGCCAAGCTAGCCCCAAGACGGAAAAATCTACGGATAGCGGAAACGTTGTGTCACCAAAGACTATTGCAAGTACCGCTTGCAACCAAGATGGTATCTCACCCAAACAGTCTGCTAAATCTGTTGCCGTACAGCCAATTTGCAGCCCTGGCACTAAATCTAAATTGGACATATCAACGAGGCAACATGCAGAACGGAAACCATCCGATTGTATTCCAAATATGTGCAGAACTAGTGCTGATGGTGAAAGGAATTCGCTTTCAGAAAACATGAGTGCTGACAAATTCCCAACAGCTGCAACAACTGATCCTGAGCCAGTTGTAAGGGAGAAGGTCTACTACAACAAGAACGCATCTAGCAAAGAAAATGTAGAAAAGGAGAAGAAATCAAACACTCGAATGCCTCCAATAGGAATGAGCCACCAAGCCGTGAAAAGCAGGGATCCTTGCTCTTCCCCAATTCTCCGAGCTCCAGTGGAGGTTTGCCAAGTGCGCTCCACCTTGCAGGAAAGATGTTTTGATCGGGACATCCTTAGAGCTACTGTCACCCTGCAGCAGCCTGTGGAGCTTAATGGAGAAGACGAGCTTGTGTTTACGCTGGTAGAGGAGTTGTCTATAGGCAGTATTGTTGACAGGGACCGGCCATCCAGCATTATCAGCTTTAACAGTGATTGCTCTCTGCAGGCGCTTGCCTCAGGTTCCAGACCAGTTAGCATCATTAGCAGTATCAATGATGAATTTGATGCCTACACATCATCTGTCGGAAGATCGGAGGTGAACATTGCGTTGGTCACACCACCACTCGAAGGAGTAAATGTGGATAGTAGAGGTTCATCTATCAGCTCTTGGCTTAGTGAAGTTAGTGTGTGCACTCTGGAGAGTGAAGGGGCTCAGTCTTCTGATGTGTTCCTTCCACCAGGCAAGAGCATGGGTCCAGAAGCCACCATAAATGTTGATTCCCTTGACGTGTTCCATTGTGTATCATCTCCTAGAGATGCCAAGAATTCCTTGAACGACAGCGGATTTAGTTTTTCCGAACAAGACAGTGACAGTGTTGCCTCAAGCAAACTATCATTGACAAAGTGCCCCCCATCTCCAGATTCAACCAAAGGGTCCCTCAGATTTCCATCTAAAATAGCAAAAGCCCATTCACTCAGCTCCTCCTTTCCACAAAGTCCCTCTATAGTTCACTCCAGTCTTCCAAGAAAGGTGAAACCTACCTCATCTATCTCCAGTAGCAGCAGTAGCAGCAGCAACAGAGATCCACCAAGGCAAGAGGCTAAGCAAGAAAGTCTTTGGCACCGTGCAGACAACCACCCACAATTTCAGCTTTCTGACTCCAACAACACCAGCAGGTTTGTCAGAAATCCCTCCAGCGGTATCTCTTCAAGCAAAATATCCAGCAACTGTAACAGTGCACCTCGTCCATTGAAGGTGCATGGGTCTACCTCATCTCAAAGGGTGGTTGATGGATGTGAGAAGTCGACTAGTAAGAAATCTGATCCTCCAAGCAGGATGCCTCAGCTGAGAAGAGGTGCCACCACTCTAGGAACAGTGCCCGTTATCCATTCATCAATGGACTACAAGGGCACCCAAGATGTTGCAGAAGCTACAAGCCTTAAGTTCTCCTCTCTGGGGAAAAACAGCAAGGCTAACTCACAGAAATCAAGTAATCTACCCAGACCTGGTTACACATCCCCTCCTCTGCCACCAGTGAGAAAGTCTAGTCTTGACCAAAAGACCAAGATCCTTCTACCCCAAAGTGCCTTAAAGTCAGCATATGGGGAGACAGCAAAGAGCTTTGGAGCGAGGGTAGCTGTATCAGAAGATGAGATTGAGGTTCGTCACAGAGTGGACTCCACTAGTTTGAAAACCTCCAGCCTCAAAGGTGAACATAATGTCAGAGTTGCCTCCAGTATGAAGCCCAGAGGGACAAGAGGTGAGGCTGGACATCACTATGGTAGTCAAATGTCCTTGGAGAGGTGTGAAAGCCTCTCTCTGCCCAGCCCCAGACTAGGACTTAGTAGGGAAAACAGTGGAGCGAGTTTGGGGAACAGCAGTAGCAAAGTAGGCAAATCTATACCAAGATTTGGTATCCCTAATTCATCAAGTTCCCCTATCGCTACCTGCCCATCATCCCCAGGAGGAGGAACTATAAGCAAAATTGGTCAGGTCAAAACATCAGGAAATCCTCGAGTATTTGGAGCAATCAACAGCAACAAAGCACGCTCACTATCAGCCAACAGTTCCAAAGGCCTGAGCTCGTCTACTAAATCTTTGACTACTGCTGGGACTAGAAATATGAATGCCAACCTTCCTCCTTCAGGCAGAACTTCAGCTCCTCGGGCTGCTGCTGCAGTCAGTAACAAACCCGGAAGAGGGACTATAATGGGCACAAAACAGGCTATACGAGCTGCCAACAGCCGTGTGAGTGAACTGGCAACAGGCAGCATACCAGGCAAACACGTAAGAGGCTCTGGAGATTCGGACAGTGGCAACGACAGCGGCGTAAACGTGGGTGATGACAAAAGCCCTGTTGCCATGCTACCTTCTCCATACAGCAAAATAACAGCACCTCGGCGGCCCCAGCGTTACAGCAGTGGTCACGGCAGTGACAACAGTAGTGTGTTGAGCGGAGAGTTGCCTCCTGCTATGGGTCGCACTGCCCTCTTCTATCACAGTGGCGGCAGCAGCGGGTACGAGAGTATGATCCGTGACAGCGAAGCTACAGGGAGTGCATCCTCTGCCCATGACTCCATGAGCGAGAGTGGCGTGTCCTCTTCAGGCAGAAACAGGAGCTCCAAATACCCCAAAAAGCGAGCAACTGGTGAGATTTGGAAGTTTTACTTGTGTCGAAAATGTACTACTGTAGCAATATAGCTGTCGTTCGTGCTCTATTATCCAGGAAGGCTCTTTATCGTTTTCTTTCCATTATCCTTCCTTATTACAGTCACAAATAGCTATTTCATTGTATTTTCTTTCTCCTTGGTTCAGTCTCATTCATTATTCATACATATACGGGAAAGCAGTGATGAATGTTTTAGAAAAAAAATATTCAAACCATTTCATGGTCAGGTTAGATGAATTGAACATGAGTGATGGGAACCTCCTTCAGGTTTTTTGTCCTAGCCCATAGGAGCATCGGTATTCAGAGCTTACACGGAACCCACAAAAATGTTCTGTCTGTAAATGTGCTGCATGCTAACTCATGAAAAGTCTATAAATATGCAACCAGCAGCCTTGCATCACTTGAAACTCATACATATTTAGCCACAGATCCCAACAAACACCAATGCATGCCTCAAATGTAACGTGTGCATTTATGTGCGTGCCTTTGTAGGCTTCCAGAGAAGACGTCTCATCCCGGCGCCCCTGCCAGACACTTCTTCCCTGGGGAAGAAAGCGGGCACAGCTGGGCAATGGGTAGACTTGCCCCCTATGTCGGGAACACTGAAAGAGCCTTTTGAAATCAAGGTCTACGAGATCGACGATGTGGAACGCCTTCAGAGACGACGTCAGGAACAAGCTATAGAGGTGTGTGGCAGGTCATTCCTGACATGTTTTACACGCCGATGCATCTTGCTGACCTCGTCATGGATCATGTGGCGCCTGGGTCCCGTCAAGCCCACTTGCTAAGCCTCAGCCGTGTTTTGCATATCCAACAAGTTGTGGGAATGTCTTAGTTCACTTCTTCCCAGTTTCTTTTTAAAGACCCAGACAGGAATAACACACTTCAGACGTTTGACCTTCTGTCAGCTCGGCGGCCAATCCCCCCAGCGACAATGTCAATGCGGAGATTTTACCAACTCAGAATTTTGACTCCTCGGGAATGTCAAGAGTTGTGCAGGCAATTACTAACGGGATTTAAATTATATATGGACTGTTCACGAAGGCGAGAGTGAGGATAATGATCTTGTTAGAAATAGTTGAAGAATGTGCAATGAAGGAAGGACCCTCGCCACTCATCGCTGATTGCTTTTTATAGCTCCTCTTCAATGCATCATTGACTGCTCCCGTAGGTTTAACACGGCCAGGCCAAAATTACATTTGATTTTCTTATAATTAGTTAGTGATTCATACTTTCTCCGCTACACAAACTTAACAGAGTTCCAATGAAATATAATAGAAAAACTAAATATTGACATTGTAACTTTGCCTTCTCAATTTCAGCAACCATTCCAGGATGTTGACAAGGTGAGGAAATAACAGGCAAAAAAACAAACGCTCTCTTCTATTTTCTGTATATTTATTCCATCACTAACAGAGTTTTTGTCTAATCTATATAGGGACTGCTGTATTTTAACAATAAGTTGAAGATGTTGGAGAGAAGGCAACAGCAAGTGAAGGAACTGAAATCCAAGCATGAGGTGTTGATGGAGGAGCTGGAGGACACCAAGGCTCGCCTAATGATGGATCCCAGCAAGTGGACAGGAGAATGTAAGTAATGTTTTTCCTTTTTTTTTTGCTATTCCTGAGCTGCCAACTTTTCCGGATTTTTCGAGAGACTCTTGTCTACCAATATCAAGTTGTGATGTTTTTGTGTGGATATGAAATACCGGAGCATTTGCTTGGAAGTTTCAAGGCTTGATGAGAAGATGGTTGATCAACACACACCAACTTCCTCTCCCTTTTTCCTTGCCTTCCTTGTGCCCATCCAGGGCTAGGGATGGGAATTCAGTTCAGTTTAGTTCAGTTTCAGTTTATTTCAAACATGCATACGATACAATTTAATGCATCACACATTTCCAGTTGTTTCATTACAGCAAGTCCGAAAAGGAGTAGGAAGAAGCAGAGCTTATTTAATCCTACCCCTTTTCATACCATAGCAATTTTATCCAATTTCTTTGTTCTCTCTAACAGAACAGTGAACAAATAAATAATAAATAAATAATATACAGCTGAGATAGGCTCCAGCGACCCCAAAAAGGGACAAGCGGTAGAAAATGGATAGATGGATACCATAGTAAGCAAACAAATATTAAATACATAAATAATCTTTGTCTCAATAAAAAAAAAAGAAAAAAAAAAGGGTTCAAGATGTTCATCATAATTCTTGTTCTGTGTAATTTGTGAACACTTGTAGTTTGAGCAGTCTCTTAAACTGAATCATATTGGTGCTTTGTTTGATTTCTTTGGTTAATCCATTCCATATTTTAATTCCACATACTGATATACTAAAGATTTTAAGTGTTGTACGAGCATACATATGTTTTAAATTTGATTTTCCTCTAAGGTTATATGTCTCCTCTTTTGTTGAGAAGAATTGTTGGACATAATTTTAGCTGTTTGCAAATGCACCAAATCGTTGAATTTCAATAATTGTGATTTAATAAATAAAGGGTTTGTATGTTCTCTATATCCAACATTATGTATTATTCTAATTAATCTTTTTTGTAACACAGTTAGTGAATGAAGCGCACATTTGTAGTTGTATCCCCATATTTCTACATTGTAACTCACAGTGACGTGCGGTGAGGTTGATGGCTGGTGAGGCACTGACTTCATCACAGTCAGATTTACAAACATATGAACCCTAAAGATTATCTTATTCACCATTTGATTGGCAGCAGTTAACGGGTTATGTTTAAAAGCTCATACCAGCATTCTTCCCTGCTTGGCACTCAGCATCAAGGGTTGGAATTGGGGGTTATTAAATCACCAAAAATTATTCCCGGGCGCGGCGCCGCTGCTGCCCACTGCTCCCCTCACCTCCCAGGGGGTGATCAAGGGGATGGGTCAAATGCAGAGGACAAATTTCATTACACCTAGTGTGTGTGTGACAATCATTGGTACTTTAACTTAACTTTAACTTTACACATACAGACTGTAGCACACAAAAAAGCACATTTAATTAAAAAAAACGTTACTATGGTCTTACCTTTACTTAGAAAATAAGTCCATGAGCCGCTGTTGTGCTGTATTAATGCACCCCCTGACGAGAGTGTTATATCAACTAAAGCCCTCACTTAAACTTTCCACGTGCAAGATTGAATCTATTTAAAAAAGTGTAACGGAGGGTTTATAAATGTCGCCTATACTGTATGAAACTACAAAATAACAAACACGGAGGCTCCAGTTTACACGAGGACCACTTTATTTACCTTCATTCAAAAACTTCCGCTCCACTCCAACGTGTCATCACTTCCGCTCTTAGCGCCTTCAAAATAAGAGCTCAAGGCATATACTGTATAACAGCGCATAACAGGAACTTAACATCACAAAGAGGAAAGCCCATAAAAATAGGTTACAAAAGTTATTTAATAAGAAGCCAAAAAGTGCAAAAACAATAATGTTCGTGTTGGAGGAGTTGTGAATTAGATACACCTGCAGTCTGCAGGTATACCTAATGTTGTTGCCCTGCAGTCATTCACAACTCCTCCAACACGAACATTATTGTTTTTGCACTTTTTGGCTTCTTATGAAATAACTTTTTTAAATAGATTCAATCTTGCACGTGGAAAGTTTAAGTGTGGGCTTTAGTTGATATAACACTCCCGTCAGGGGTTGCCGTGCATTCTACGGCGGGGGTGCAGGAGGCGAGCCTCAGCCAGTGCGTCTTTTGCAGCCGTTTTATGATCGCTCAGCACAAGAAACACTTTACACACATACATTTGTTGACAAAATACACTGTACATTATATACCTCAGCTAACTAAACTATGGAAATGTATAATATAATTCATATAGCAATACGGTCTCACTGCACAGCAGGCCAGCAGTTAGCCGAGTCCGCAATCCATGGTGAGGCACAACGCAGTGACGTGCCTCAACTGGCTGCTGTTCACCGCACCGTCTCTTCTCAGTATTTGAACGGCAAATGTGAAAATTCAGCGATTTTAAATAAAAATAATCTAAAACGGGTGAAGTTAAATGGAAAATAACGTTATAGTATAATCACTGGATACATATAACAATTTAATAAAAAAAAAATTATTTTTACATTTTTTTTCTTTCCATGATGGCAGGTGAGGCCCCGCCTCACCTGCCTCTAGTGACTGCACGTCACTGGTAACTCAGATATGGTAACACTAGTGAGCAGTAAAGAATATGAAGTGATTTTTGGTCTAGAACATGTTTAGCTTTATTGATCATTATTTTCAGGTTCCGATTCCACTTTCGGTTCTCTTATTGATTCTTATTTGGGAAAAAAAGAGAACAAAAAGGTGGATTAGCATCAATTGTGTTTAGTTTAGAGGTAACTTGACTTTACAAAGCCCACAGTGAGGTCTTAAGAGGCACATAACATAGACAAAAATGACTTTTAAAAATAAATATAAGAAACAAATATTCTTCTGTCTTCTAATTTTTCTGTCTAAGAGATATGTGGAACTTAACAAGAATGTAACATTTAGGAACATTTTTAAACTTTTAGGAATCTTTTGTCATCTTTCTAGAAAATATATTGGTGTAACTTAAAATATTAGAATGTTTTTTTAGATTGACAAAGAGAAACTATCATATACATACCTAACATGCAACTCAATATATTTCAAGCCTTCTTTTGATTTCATTTTGATGATTATGGTTTACAGCTGATGAAAACCGTGAATTGAACATTTTTGAAATGATCATCAAAATTATTATAAAGGCTTGACATATCTCACTTGGCATAAGGTAATATCACATCTCAGTTTCACATTTGAAGTTGAAACGCGGACATGGCTGGACTTTTACACAATATTCTAATTTTAAGTGAAAATGTCGTTGCAGGAAAACATGCAACTTTTCTCTGACTACAATTGTTTGTACCGGCTTGGGCGCTGCCATTTTGCTGTTTAACGTCACTACGCACGACGCTTAGTGACTTCAATACCCAACCTAGCATCATTAAGGGAATCGTTTGAAAAATTGGCAAGATATTCCAAAGAATTGATACACTGGGAACCGCTTCTTAACAAGAACCGTTTTTTGATTCCCATCCCTATCCAGGGCCTAGGCTTTTTGTGGCCCGAAAAAGGATTTTGTATGTGGCCCGATTTTAGTCTTTAATATTACTCGTGTAACACGTTATAGGCGCTATAGGCAGTGATGTGCGGTAAGAAGCTACAAGTAGCAACGCTACGTAGCTTAACTACATTTCGCAATAGCGTGGCGGTAGCGTCGCTACTTTTTGAACCATTAGCGATTGGTGATAGCTTAACTATTTTCACACCCATGTGGTGATATAGCATTCATATAAGCTACAAGTTACAAAGAGAAAATCCATCCATCCTTTTTTATTCCAGCGAGTTAATCCATTTTGGGGGGAGTTGAGGGGATGATTTAATTATGATGCGTTCAAGAGTCTTACGGCCTGAGGGAAGAAGCTGTTACAGAACCTGGAGGTTCTGCTTCGGAGGCTGCGGAACCTCTTTCTAGAGTCCAGCAGTGAAAACAGTCCTTGGTGGGGGTGGGAGGAGTCTTTGCAGATTTTCTGAGCCCTGGTCAGGCAGCGGCTTTTTGCGATCTCCTGGATAGGAGGAAGAGGAGTCCTGATGATCTTTTCCGCCGTCCTCACCACTCTCTGGAGAGACTTCCAGTCTGAGGCATTGCAGGCTCCAGTCCAGACAGAGATGCTGTTGGTCAGTAGGCTCTCTATAGTGCCTCTGTAGAATGTGGTGAGAATGGGGGGGAGGGAGCTGTGCTCTTTTCATCCGACGCAAAAAGTGCATGCGCTGCTGAGCTCTTTTTACATGAGCTCCGGTGTGTAGGGACCAGGTTATATTGTCAGTTATCTGCACCCCCAGGAACTTGGTGCTGCTTACTATCTCCACCGCTGTGCCGATGATGTAGAGTGGAGCGTGGCTGGACTGGTGCTTCCTGAAGTCAACGATGATTTCCTTGGTCTTGTTGACATTCAGGACCAGGTTGTTGGTTCTGCACCAGTCAACCAGATGTTTCACCTCCTCCCTGTAGTCCATGTCGTTGTTGTCACGGATAAGGCCCACTACTGTCGTGTCGTCCGCATACTTCACAATGTGGTTAGCAGTGGACCTGGCGCAGCAGTCATGAGTCATCAACGTGAACAGCAGTGGACTCAACTTCTATTTATAATGAATAATTCCTACTTCGTGGACATTAATTTGCCAGGCAAGGACAACACTAATTAACAGCAATAAACAAGGTTTTATGGTATTACTCTTGGATACCAGAATAGATTTGGCAATAGGAGCCTGAGTGTGTGCGTTAGAGACACAACCAACAAAAATGTAGTTGAAGTATGTTTATAATTAAATATTCAAAAATAATGTATTATTAATATTCAAGATTTGTATTTACTATCAATAATCACATATGAATAATAAACACAAAAAACAAGTTGACAACTACAATTCTGTTCTATCCAATTTGTTGACTAGTCATGTGTTTAAATTTCAGATAATGTCCAAAGTTCTGTCACGATGTAATCAGTCTCCATGATGGCGGTTGATTAGCAAGTATATATATGGGCTTTTAATGGAATTAAACTTTTACAGTTGACTCACTGCTGAATAGCAGAAAAAGTATCATTTTATCCAAGCGGTAATCCAGTAGAACACAGAAACACCTGCAGAGCACCACGACCACACAGCTAAGGAAACATCATACATTTTTAAAATGTACTTATGCGTCTTGTAAGGCTCACACGCACAAAATGAAACCAACCAATCAGGTTTCCCGGATTAAAAAAACACCAAATGTTGGCAGCTCTTCTATCACCACATCTGAAGTGAAGTGAATTACATTTATATAGCGCTTTTCTCTAGTGACTCAAAGCGCTTTACATAGTGAAACCCAATATCTAAGTTACATTTAAACCAGTGTGGGTGGCACTGGGAGCAGGTGGGTAAAGTGTCTTGCCCAAGGACACAACGGCAGTGACTAGGATGGCAGAAGCGGGGATCGAACCTGCAACCCTCAAGTTGCTGGCACGGCCACTCTACCAACCGAGCTATACCGCCCCATACATGATCATCATCATCATCATCATCATCATCATCATCATCATCTTCATCATCTGACTTCTCAATCTTGTGTTTTTTTCCCCTGAACAGTCGACGTAGACCAGAATTTGGATAACGATTCTCCGGAGTACCTGGAGGTCTTAGCGCGGGTCACGGACGACCTGGAGTTTTGTGTCAACCTGTGCAAGTCGCGAGTCATGATGGTGACGTGCTTCGACATCAGCAGCACGCCGGGAGCCGTCGCACAGGAGGGGCCGCGGGAAGTTGAAGTCTGAGGACGAGTGAAAGTGGATGCGGAAGTGGAAAAAAAGCGAAGGATGGCTCTATGTTGCAGCCGCTTCACGGATATTACTGCGACGAAGATGACGAGAGGGCCGTGTCTTTGCGTGAGATGGAGAAGTCGTAACCACTTTGCTACAGTGCCTCGTTGTCCAGAACGTGTTTCATGGCGGCGAAACGAAACGTGAGCACAAATGCCTTTCGGGCATAGCAGTGGCCGTCACTTACTGGAAAAGTCAGTGAAAACCTGGAAGTGCCTTTTTCTATTCTTTTCATTCGGTGCAGGTATCTGAAACATACCTAGGCAAACCCTGAACATACACAAATATTTTATATTGCATTGTAAAGTGTATTTATGATCATGTGGTGTGTACAAATCTCACTCAAAGGGAGGAATTGAAGAGCAGTTAAAAAAAAGAAAAAGAAAAAAAGCAATAAGCTAATGTTATTGCGCTCCCAGACTTTGCCTTTTTCTCTTATTTGAAACCTCAGTCAGCATTTTTGTCATGATCACTCTTGCGCCTTACGTTCACTTTTGTAGTTCCGACTGGACTCTGTTCTCTCATCAAGGATGCATTGTCGTCGTCTCTCCTCACTTGCCAGCTGGATCGCGGAAGCTTGCGAGTTGGAGTGAATGTTTGATTGGTCCCCCCAGTTGCCTTGACCACAATGAGTCTCAGTGGATGCACACTAAGGTAGAGCAGCACTTCTACACCTGCTCGGCCAAAAACGAGACATGAAGCCAAAACATATCAATCAGAGAGCCACTGTGATGGACAGTTAGTGTTGGTGTTCTCTTTGGTGCCTCCACGTGCTCATTTTCTACAAGAATAGCCCGGCATGGGGTTCGAACTATACAATGTCGCACAAAAGAGGCACAGAGAAAGCACAAATCTTCCTGTTGTTGACTTTTTTTGTTTCTAGCCGAGCCTCAGCTCTATGCATTCCAAGCCTTTTTTTTTTTACTGAAACTACTGTCAGACTATCATTACTGACTTGGAAGCGCTGCAGCAGCAGCCCATTATTTGTTTTGGATTTTTACATCTAGGCAAGTTATAAATGGCGTTTAACTACTCCACTTCATCATTGCTACATTTTAGCAGCGAGTACGAGCACATGAGTGAGAAAAAAACTAAACTTTTTTTGTATTTTGGTGCGTTTGAGTTCTACTGGATATGTAGGACAACAGGAATTTGTTTACTTTCTTCAACAAAGATGTCCTCTCTCAGGCCCTCTCTGAAGATGCTGCATGAGATTTTTTTAATCACTGTTAGGGATGATTTCTACTCCATTTTTATCATTCTAATTTTTTACAATAACTTCACTGATGTGGACTTAGGCTTGTGAATTAACCAAACCAAGACCTTTTTTCCCCAGAAATTATTTTATGTAAGGTCATGTTTCATATCGAAACCCATATTTTCGAATATCTTTGTTCTTTTGTATAGGATTTTCAAACACTGTGTATAAATGTATGATATGGCAGCTTGTGTTTTACTTTTACAGTATCTGTGAATAAAATACTTCTTCTTAATGACGATGCAGTCTGATTGGTATTTTTAGGCATTATGTCCTGCTTCAGAATGTCACCGAATGAACCACAGCTCCCCAGAGCCAACAGTAGTGATGGGTAAGTGAGTGTATGGCACACTCACTACCTGTATCAACACTGCACTAATACTGTGTTAGTGTTTCCTAATTCTCTTAATTGGATTAAAAAAGGCACTGCATTTGACCTGCAAATAAAGTTAGTAGTTTGTTTATTAATATTCATATCAGCTGCTGCAATTCTTCTTGGGCTCTAAAATGACAAAAAGGCTGTGATACATGCAAGGGAATACACACACAGTCATACATAACAATAACACCACATTCAAAATAAAACATAACTTCCACATGACATACAATAATAGTTATGCTAATGTAGGAGTACACAATAACCATAACGGTGTTGGTTTACAGAAAAGTCAAAGCCTTCACAAAAACGGTACAGATTATTTACATGCAATCAAGTTGAGAACCAAAAATAGACCCCAAAAAAAATTCTGTAAATGTTAATATTTTACAGAATGTTACTGAATTTATTCCAAAAATAAACAATTAAGAACAGATACTTTTTTTTAATGAACAGTTGTGCAGAAAGGAATAAGAAACATGTAACTCTGGCCAATGACCAAAATGGTTAACAAAAAAAGAAAATGCACATTTGGCGCTATGAAATAAAAATAATTCCTGTTTTTTATTTTATTTTTTTATTTTTGTTTTTCATTTTAAATTTTAGTGTATTTTTAATTTTTTTGTTTTAATTTTTTTTAAAACAGATTACAATTTATAATTTAACTCATATCAGCAACCTATCGTTTCAAACGGGAAAATTCCCAAAACGAAATGAAAATAGAAAAAGTTGTCCGAGATCATTATTCATGCGTTCGTTACGTCTCGTCTCGATTACTGTAAGGTATTATTTCCGGGTCTCCCTATGTCTAGCATTAAAATATTACAGTTGGTACAAAATGCGGCTGTTGGACTTTTGACAAGAACAAGAAAGTTTGATCATATTACGCCTATACTGGCTCACCTGCACTGGCTTCCTGTGCACTTAAGATGTGACTTTAAGGTTTTACTACTTACGTATAAAATACTAAACGGTCTACTTCCATTCTATCTTGCTGATTGTATTCTACCATATGTCCTGGCCAGAAATCTGCATTCAAAGAATTCCGGCTTATTAGTGATTCCCGGAGTCTGCGGGCTGAAGAGCGTTTTCTATTCTGGCTCCAGTATTCTGGAATGCCCTCCCGGTAACAGTTAGAGATGCTACCTCAGTAGAAGCATTTAAGTCCCATCTTAAAACTAATTTGTATACTCTAGCCTTTAAATACACCCCCCTTTTAGATCAGTTGATCTGCTGTCTCTCTTTTCTGCTGTGGAGAGGTTATCATATGACCACGGATCAGCCTCCACAGATGAAGCGTTAGCTGTTCCAAGTCGGGACCCAGAGTGGACCACTTCTCTGTGCATCAGTTGGTGACGTCTCTGCGCCGCTGACCTGTCTCCACTCAAGATGATCTCCTGCTGGCCCCACTATGGACTGGATTCTCACAGTATTAACCGTACCCACTTGGCATCTATTGTACTGGTCACTCAAGGGGGTGGGGAGTCCCCCACATCTGCGGTCCCTTCCAAGGTTTCTCATTGTCATCCCATTGGGTTGAGTTTTTTCTTGCCCTGATGTGGGATCTGAGCCAAGAATGTCGTTGTGGCTTCTGCTGCCCTTTGAGACGTTTGTGATTAAGGGATATATAACTTTGATTGATTGATTAATAAACGACATTTGTAAAGTAACAAAGGACTTAAAGTTAGAATTATTTGCAGACGACACGGCTGCATTTTGTTCAAGGGAGAACACACAGAAGCTAATACAAATAATAACAGAAGAAATTCACAAATGAAAAAGATGATTTGACAAAAACAGAACTTTGAATCTCAGTAAAGCTAAAAAAATGCAGCTGTATTGATTACAGTGTCTTTTCCTTAAGATGACACACTCATCGAGGGACACAGTATCACTTCCTTTTGTAACTAGCTAGCAGCACTCATGCAGCCCCCCTGACGACGCTACCGTGGTTGAGTGTAGGCAAGACACTTGTGTTGCCAGACAACACATACAATATAACATTTGTTATATACAACATCATTGTCAAATGAAGGACTTCTGCTATGAAGTGACACGTTGATTAACATGTTAGTCATGGCTGCATCTTGTTGCACTTAGAAGTTGCTGTCTGAGTGGAAACAGTCGCAGGGAGTCGCGGCAGACGTCTGCGCTAAGCCGACATATCGTAGCCCGCTTTGCCTCAAGGCTTTAATCATTTGCAGGGAGCTGACTCTTGTGAACAAGAATGAGTTCACTGAAAAGTCAGGAGTCCCCTCTCATACTGAACCCATTTTACCTCAACCTCGCTGTAACCTTGTATTGGAGCTTTCTGCAAAGTCTTCACTTTTTGTTCAAGAACAATCTTCCCAAGTTCTCTGCACATTTCATATATTTCCCTTTACTAATGCCTCAAGTCTTTGTTGCCATTAATGCCTAACTACATTCAATCAGCTGCTTTCAAGCCTATTCTAATGGAGTTTTCTTTAGTTGAAACCACATTGGACTTAAGTTTGTTTAAACTTTTGGCCTATCCGCATATTGCATCATCTTATGTCTACTAAGGAACGGCCCTACTCAAATTAAAAAAGCAACAAGATACAGAACTAGGAAAAGCCATACATTTCAGAATAAAGTGAACATATTGTGAGTAAAGTAGAAGTGTAATTATTAAAGAAATGTTATCATTCTACAATAAAAAAGATGCATTGTTAAAGTGACAAAGTAAAAATATAATAATATAATGTCACAATTTAACAAGATATTACCAAAATAATGTCAGTGTTACAAGAATGAAATTGTAATTAAAAACACAACACAAGAACAGTGTTGAAATATTACAAGAGAATTAGTGTTTCGTTTCCTTTTTTTTGTTTTTTAACAAAATTAAAATCAAAATACTGTATTTTTCAGACTTTAAGACACTACTTTTTTCTTTTAACCCGGTGGCTTAAAAAATGGTGTGACCGTACCATTTTGTATTCCACAAATAGTTTTAAAGACAGGCAGAGACACTGAAAAGTTATGTTATTGTTTGTGCTATGGCGCCATCTTTTAGAAGAGTTTTGCTCACTCTTACTGCTGCGGTTCGAAAATGTACTTCCTGTTTCGTGCCTTGAACCCGTAGTATATCCCGTTTTGTCTACTATTTGTATATAGCGTTTCTGCTTGAAAGGGTTTTGCATTCATCACTCTAATCAATCAAGTTTTACAGTAGAACTAAAATAATTCATACTTTCTAAACTGTCCCACGTGTGATGTCTGTAGGAGTGTTTTAATGCATATTTGTATGTGCTATCGTAATGTTAGAGTCGTTAGCATTAGTGAATGTGCTAGCATGTTTACAAGTGTCTGTGTTAGTATTATTAACTTACAATGTAATTTTTTTTGGATTGTTTCAGTTTCGTAAACTCACCAAAACGTCACCGTGGAGTTATTGATTCTGTTTCGCTGATTAGAGAGCTAGCTTCTGCAGCAAGTGGGTCCATGACGATGACTTTGGTTCTGTTTGATCAGCCGTGTTACAGGCACTGTTCATAAACAATTAAGGTATGTAATATTTGTAAATGAATAAAAAAATATATTTTTTACCGGTGTATATCTGCGGCTTAAAGTCAGTCCGGTACGGCTAATATATGTCAAATATTTGTTTCTTCTAAAATGTTGTGGTTGCGGCTTAAATAACGCTGCGCTCTATAAAATACGGTACCGACATTTTGCAAGAAATGTCTCAATCTGTGAAAAAAGTTTCAATTTTGTTAAATTTTTACTTTGCAAGAGTAAAGTACAAATATGATTACATTGAATGTTCAAATATTACATGATTTTTTTTTTTCATTTTTACTAAGGACAGAATATACAAAATAATACAAGAATATGTGTTTTCATGTGTTTTGTTGCGTTCTGGCTTAGTTTTGTTGGTCATGACATCTGCATTTATTTATGAGGATGCAGCGATGACAGGCGGTACAATGTATTTATAACAAAAATAAATGTGCAGCAGGGAAGTGCACATGAAGCATAGGGCAAGCTATGAAAGTTTAGGTGCAAAGCAAAAAGCACAATAAAAAGCATTCTGATTGGCAGCCAGGGACAGGTGAGTAAGTGAGGGAGCCAGCGCTCAGGAGAAATAGTATTAAAAAGAAGGCAAACAGGTAATGTACACAAAAAGAAGAGCGCTGGACAGGAAATAAAAGAAAAGAAAAATAACTGTCATGAGAGATCATGACATGTTTATAACAAACAAGTAAGCAATTTTTGAATTTTACATCAGACATGTTTTGAGGGACAATAACATCAAAATATGACACTGATAAATAGAAAATATTAACAAAAGTCGTAATTTAACATAATTAGTCAAAACATTGAGAATTTCAAAATGTAACAACTAAACCATTTTGTTAGAGTAAAGTAAAAATATAATATTTTTACCAATATATTTCGGTCAATGTCGATATACTGTATAACAAGAAAATTATCTTCATTTTCCAAAACAAAGTGCACATATTTTAACTATTATTATAAGTATTTTTTTCTTTTTTAGCATTTCTTGTTTTCATCACTTTTAAGCAAGCTTATTTTTTGGTTAACTGCTGCGTTCGGGTCGCATTGTAGCAACGGTCTTTTGATTCCAATAACAAGGCAAAAATACAAAAAGGGACATTCTGCACAGAGGCGCACAGGAAACTTAGCTCAGCATAATAAACAACGACTTACACGTATGTTGTAGCTTAGAGCTAACCAGGAACATAACAGTAGCATAAAGTGAATCGCCAAAGTAACAGTCGCGTGTAGCGAACAATTGACCTGCAACTTTAGGCAGAATGACACCAGTATACAAAGCTCTCTGATTAGCGATCAGCTGATTACTAATCAGAGGCAAATGTGATAAATTAGCGCTTCTAATGACGAACAAGGTACCGCATTGTTCGGACTATAAGGCGCACTTAAAATCCTTTAATTTTCTCAAAAATCGACAGTGCGCCTTATAACCAGGCGCGCCTAATGTACGGAACCATTTTGGTTGTGCTTACCGACATCAAAGCTATTTAATTTGGTACATGGTGTAATGATAAGTGTGACCAGGAGATGGCAGTCACAAATAAGAGATACGTGTAGACTGCATAATGACGCCAGTAAACAACACCAACACTTTGAATGTTTCATTGAGAACATAGAACATTAAACACAGCCTCAAAATCTGTTAAAATGTTTTAGTACGACTCTGGTAAGCTATGAAGCCGCAGTGCTTGATGGATTGTCGGAACATTAAGGCTACCGTAGTCAGACGTACTGTGCTTCAACTTATTAGAGTATTTTTATGGTGTGTGTATATTGTCTGGCGTTTTGTTTCACAATATTACGCAAAACCAACTTTGTTTACCTTCTGGTACCTGCTGATGTGTATTTGGGATCTGCATAAGTCCTCCGTAGTTGATAAGCTTCGTCTTTCTCTGTATCTTCTTGTTATGTAACATTCATCCTACGCTGTTGTCATTTCTAATATAAAGTAGCGTAAAGTTCCAACTCATATCTGTCAGTAGACTCGCTATGGAAGCTCTAAAAACCACCAGTGTAGTTTGTTTACATAATTCACCCACAGAACTTTAGTTATTAGAGAGTTACGGTCGGACGGTTTTTCATGGGACACATTTCCGGCATTGTTGTTGCACTAGTGAGCCACGGATGAAGAGATGCTGCTCTGCTAAAAACAGTTAGCTCCATCTTTTGACGCTACTTCCACTCCCGTCCTTGCATGCTACACGGCTACAACAAAGATGACGGGGAGAAGACGCTGCCGAGGGTGAGCCACGTAAATAAGACCGCCCACAAAACGGCACATCCTGAAGTGACTGTCAGAAAGTGACTTGAAGATGATCTGTAAAACATAATTTATGCAACATTTTGACCAAAGAACCACCATTACATGTTATATAGACCACAAGGAAGTGTTTTACATTTGGCAAAAAAAAAATCTGAATATGACTCCTTTAATGCGCCTTACAATCTGGTGCGCCTTTTGTATGAAAATAGACCTGAATAGACCCACTCATCGGCAGTGCACCTTGTGAATCCGATGCGTCCTATAGTCCGGAAAAATACCGTAAACAAGGACGGAAGACATACTGGCAACATAAATCCATCCATCCATCCATTTTCTACCGCTTGTCCCGTTTGAGGTCGCGGAAGTGCTGAAGCCTATCTCAGCTGCATTCGGGCGGAAGGCGGGGTACACCCTGGACAAGTCGCCACCTCATCACAGGGCCAACACAGATAGACAGACAACATTCACACTCACATTCACACACTAGGGCCAATTTAGTGTTGCCAATCAACCTATCCCCAGGTGCATGTCTTTGGAGGTGGGAGGAAGCCGGAGTACCCGGAGGGAACCCACGCAGTCAAAGGGAGAACATGCAAACTCCACACAGAAAAACCCAGAGCCACGCACTAACCCCTGTTCCACCCTGCTGCTATGTGCTTATATAACGTCCATAAATGTACACTGATCAAAAATATAAACACAACACTTTTGTTTTTGCTTCCATTTTTCATGAGTTGAACTCAAAGATCTAAAACTTTTACTATTTACACAAATTTCCTCTTTGCCAACATCATCCATCCCACGTCACAGATGTGTCATATCAAGAGGCTGATTAAACATCATGATTATTGCACAGGTGTGCCTTAGGCCAGTGGTCCCCAACCACCGGGCCGCGGCCCGGGACAGATTGGTACCGGGCCGCACAAGAAAAAAAAAAGAAAAAAAATAATTTATTTTATTTTATTAAATCAGCATAAAAACACAATATATACACTATATATCAATGTATATCAATACAGTCTGCAGGGATACAGTCCGTAAGCACACATGATTGTATTTCTTTATAAAAAAAAAAATTAAAAAAAAAAAGAGGAGGAGAGGAATAGGTCTTTTGTGTATATAGTAAAAGTTTTAGATCTTTGAGTTCAACTCATGAAAAATGGGAGCAAAAAAACAAGTGTTGTGTTTATATTTTGGTTCAGTGTATATCTGCATTACGATTAGGACTGTTGAGGATTTTTAACAAATATTTAATCAGTTGACCTGCTGATATTTGTTATTCCTGTGAAATTCTTGAAAGAAAATGTGACCTTATTCTCACAAGAGCATCATTTATAGAGAGGATTTTTCTTTTTCAAAAGAATCCAATCAAATCCCCCAGCCAGTATTGTCGCTTCAGATCCATGAAAGAAAAATCTGCAACGTGTGAGCCCTTCTCCTCCACCCTCAGGCGTTGGTAGCGGTAGCCGCGGTCGCTCAGCTTTGGATTTACGGCTCCGCAGTCCCACAGATCGCTGCGTCTGAAGCAAGCCTGCTCTTTGAAGACGACTATTAAACCTGACCAAATGCTGCCACTTATGCTCAGTAATTAAAGCAAGCTGCCGTGTAGAAAAGTCCCTAAATTATCAGATGCGAGTCTGCCTGCTTGCTCGTGCTTCAGGGGGATCGTAACTATTGACTCCTCTAACCCCAAACAGATTGCAGGGAAGACGAGCCCTCTCAGTCCCGCACGGAAAACTTTTAGGAGCTCCTGAAGCCACATTGTGTGTAAATTCAGGCTGGGTGGTCGTACGACTGCAACAACACTGCTTCAGGTCATAAATCAGATCAAAGCAACCTATGAAGAAAAGGAAATAACCTTTTTAGAGACCTGCCGTGACCGCTGATGATTTAAGCGAGTCTGCTGTGTATGCATGAGATCGTCAAAACACCATATTGCTGCATATTGAATATGAATGTTCCATGGTTTTATCACCACTGAACAGCCATAATGAGAGGGGTCACGAGTTCAAATGATGTGTTAGCTGCTGACCTGCTCGCCTGCTCACTTAATGAGTGTCAAAGTGATGAGGTGCATGCAAACACACACACACACACACACACACACACACACACACACACACACACACACACACACACACACACACACATGGCTGCATTGTTCTATTTCGATACCCAATATTGTATTTTTCTGTCAGTCTGGAATCAAACGTTGACCCTCATGCGTCAACGTTAAAGGAGTCTGATTTTCACAGATAATACACAATGAATATTCATGTTTTTTAAAGGTTCTACATAATTGAGCAAAGTCCTTGGTTATTTGTTTTACCGGGAAGGTTAGCATACGCTACAGTCGGGTTAATGAGACTTTTTAATTTTTTTTAACATGGGCAAATTGCACTCAGGAGATCGCTTGCCATAAAAATCCATTAGTCCCATGGAGGGAAAAACAAGGTAGTTGCTCAGATATAACCGTTAATTAAGTAGTGAAACCGAACAGCCGTCAATTCCAACAGATGGTCAGGCGTCAGAGAGAAGACCTTTTTAATTAGTTTGTCAGAAGAGGTTTCTTTGCTTGAGTTTCAATGGCGACGAGGAAAGTTATTTGCAGCAGTAGCAGTATTCCTGAGCTGAGTAAAGGGGTCATGGGTCAAACTCGCTGAGGTCGGAGAGTAGAGCTCTCATGTCCTGTACAAACCGCTAACTTATATGCCATTCCACTGAAACGCTGCCATTTGTATCCCCAGGAAATAAAATGTGTAATGAAATGAAATGTTGAATCGCGACCAATCGCAGTTTGTTCATAGTTAACTCAAAATTAATCGTGATTAACCGCAGATCATTAAAAAGTGTACTAGTTGTTAAGACCTGGTCGCATCTTGCATCTCGTTCTCCCAGGATGCAGACGGAAACTCCGGAGGCAAGGTGCAGGTAAGAAGATGATTTATTTTTCATAAATCGGTCAGGATACAAACAAAAATAGAACAAGCATGCCGATAGCACTGGAAGCTATAGAAAGGGAAAGCTTAGCATAGAACCCAAAAAGCAAACAAATGGCAAAGCCTAGCTCAGAATCAAATATGGTAACACGCTTGTTGCAGGAGCAAACAAGACAGCCAGACCTAGTGTGGCGAAAAGCAGGAATAAATAGCTCTCTGATTAGTGCCCAGAAGAAGGTGAACGTCACGGACACTAATCAGAGGCAGGTGAAATAATCAGCACCCATGGTAACAGCTCAACACAAAAATGATATAAACACACTTTTAATGACAATGACAAATAATACCTGAGCTGCCTTGGTGTCTTGCCAGATTTTGTATTTTGTAGGAATACAGAATTTGTATTGCTACTGTAAAAGCACTTTCATTCAGAAGAGAGGAGCTACATCATATTTGTATACCGGTTTAACGTGTTAATAACACAAAATGTGGATTGTTACGAATATGCTTTGATTGTCAAAGATGTTTGATAATGTAATCTGTGATGTTACCACCTGAATAAATTATTCAGATTTTCTGCGCATTACAAGTTGTACAAGTTAATGGTATTCAAATCTCTGCATGACAAAGTTTTGACCTAACCTAACCTAAAACTATCAACCTGAAGATTTAAAAAAAATAATATTCACAATATTTTAAACTCCTATTCCTATTCTTCAATTGATGTACTAACATTTACTTGGAAATATCACGTTACATTACAAAACATCTTTGACAAAGCATGATCGTACTATTAGACATTTTTTTCAGTTTGTAATGTCGTAAGACCTGATGTAACGCTTGGCGCTATTATTATACTAATATAATTATACTGATATTGTAAGTAAGGCTCGACCAATCTCTCTCAATGGCAGCTCAGAGTTGGTTGTTGCTCAAATGTGACGTCTCACAGCGATCGTGGATGACAAAAATTGTTGTGGTTTTTTTTGTCAGGAGAATGACTTGCCATGTCTTTGGACATGGGATTTCCATAATGTACACTTTTCTTTCACCATTTCTGCTTGCTATTTTTACGCTTGTGGCTCATCTGTAAATAGTGAAAGCTGTGAAAGTTGTGACCCCAAGATGCAGGAGATAGGAGGTTGACGTGTAAATAAGACAAATTTTACAATTATCACGCGGGATGTGCAGTAAAGCAAACAGCTTGCAGCTAACAAAGTCTGTAACACGAATTAATCCTCGAGCTCTGACTAGAGGGTGGCATTTATAACAGTCAGATTAGCAACTAAAACCAGGTGTGCTCAAGCCAATCAGGGACAGGTAAGGGAAAGAGTGCTCAGGGAGACATACAGAAAATGGAACAAAAATATAAGCGCTGACCAGGCCAAAAATGAAGAAAATTAAGGAAACATGATGTGGAGGTTGCCCTCCAGAGGGTTCTTCAGACCACCAAGTACCGACATGAGAGCCCGGTTCAGGTGCACAATACAGTTTTATTTTTTTCAATAAAGTCTCTGTGTTGCTTTTCAGCAATCGTCTTTTTGTGACTGTACGTCTTGCTCTCGCTCTCAACCAGCTCCAACCCCGTCTCTCCTGCTGGCTGCTGCTTATAACAGAGCGACAGGTGATTAGATAACAAGGCCCAGGTGGACCATCTACGCACCTGTCGCTGATTTCGGTCCTGGCACACCCCGCTTCGCTGCAGGCCCGCAGGCCACGCACCCCTCCACACATGACAACAAGTAAGACCTGATGTGACAGATTATCACAGTAGCCCCTCCTCCAAAAAACGGATGCCAATAGTTTTAGTCCTAAAAAGCTAAAAAAAATAATAAAAATAAAAAAATAAAAATGCAAGAACCAGGGAGGGAGGTGGGTATTATTGGAGGAGGGTCGGTCGCCAGGCACCAGGTCATGTGGCGGCGACGAGGAGGCGGACAAAATGTGCAAAATAGCTGCCTCAGCAGCAGTGGAGATCCGCGCCCTGGTGCTGCCCTGCTGTGGCTGGCGATGTGGACGTCCATGGAATGGCCATATCTGTGGCCGAAGAGGAGACAGACTTGATCGGAACCACACCTTAGAAACCGCTGAGGTCCATGCCCAAGTCCCAAAGATCTCCGCTGATGGAGCGGAGGGCGTCCATGAAACGGCCATCCTCGCGGCCAACGAGAAGGGCGATCGGCTCGGTGCACCATCAGCCATTGTGCAGGTTGAATGCGGAGCTGGCGCTTTGTTGGCTATCGTGCAGGTCGTGGCCTTGCTAGAAGTGATGGTGTAGCTTGAAGCAAGCCCTCTAGAGATGGCATCTGGAGCAGAACCACGGAAGGCGAAACTGGTGACGCCCCCACTGACAAAGAGGAGGGCGGCGGCTTCGCCTAAAGCAGAGGTGGTGGCGGTCTCGCCGGGCGACGAGACGGCAACGGCGGCCTTGCAGTATGAGACGATGTCTGCGACGAACACATCAGTGATGAACAGAGCTGTGCGTTTTCCGCCGCACAGCTGCTAGTAGTAGCCGCTCTGGAAGGGGCCTAGGATGAGGGACAACGACTTGACAGGGTCCCAATAGGACGCCAGATGGACAGCACGGTGGGCTCCAGAGGAGCCGTCACTGGACCAGCAGGAAGTGGAGTTTTGAGCTGACGACGCGTCAGCACAGGAAGAGAAGAGTCTTAGACCCGCAGTAGGTGGCGCTTGGACTTTCGAAAGCCGTAGAGTGGGTACAGGCAAAGCTCGGGCTTTGAGAAGCGTTGGGGTAGGAGTAGGCGGGGCTCGGGCTTTGGTAAGCCAAGAAGCGACACCAGCGAAACTGCTTTGGAAAGCCTGGGAGCTGGTATAGCCTGAACTTGAGGGAGAAGGAACAAGCTTGTCG
This sequence comes from Nerophis lumbriciformis, assembly GCF_033978685.3. Taxonomy (NCBI): domain Eukaryota; kingdom Metazoa; phylum Chordata; class Actinopteri; order Syngnathiformes; family Syngnathidae; genus Nerophis; species Nerophis lumbriciformis. The sequence continues at coordinate 36,512,471 of NC_084555.2, forward strand.
TAAGTTGGGACTGCACAAACCTGGCCTTCATGTCCTCCAGGAAATGTGCAGTCCAAAAGGTTAGATCCATGTTGCCGTTAGGGGACTCTGTGAGGTAACTTTCTGGCTTGAGGATTCTTTAACAAACTCTCATCACTGAGGTAGTTGTCACCCCAAGATGGAGGAGATAGGAGGTCAATGTGCAGGTAAGACACATTTTAATTATCACACGAGCTGTGCAGTAAAACAAACAGCTTCCTGCTAACAAAGTGTTTAACGATACAGGCATTTATAACACTCTGATTGGCAACTAAAACCAGGTGTGCTCAAACCAATCAGGGACAGGTGAGGGAGAGAGCGCTCAGAGAGACATACAGGAAATGTAACCAAAATAAGAGCGCTAACCAGGGAACAAATGCAGAAAATAAAGGAAACATTACAACAAGTAAGACCTAATGTAACAGATGGTCACAGAAAGCAGCGACACTTTCTCATGCTACGGAATGGCCTGAGGGTCAAAAAGGAGTCAGGGCGCAGGCACGTTGATTATATATATATATATATATATATATACAGTCGTGGTCAAAAGTTTACATACACTTGTAAAGAACATAATGTCATGGCTGTCTTGAGTTTCTAATCATTTCTACAACTCTTATTTTTTTGTGATAGAGTGATTGGAGCACATACTTGTTTGTCAAAAAAAACATTCATGAAGTTTGGTTCTTTTATGAATTCATTATGGGTCTACTGAAAATGTGACCAAATCTGTTGGGTCAAAAGTATACATACAGCAATGGTAATATTTGGTTACATGTCCCTTGGCAAGTTTCACTGCAATAAGGCACTTTTGGTAGCCATCCACAAGCTTCTGGCAAGCTTCTGGTTAAATTTTTGACCACTCCTCTTGACAAAATTGGTGCAGTTGAGCTTAAATTGTTGGTTTTCTGACATGGACTTGTTTCTTCAGCATTGTCCACACGTTTAAGTCAGGACTTTGGGAAGGCCATTTCTAAATGGTAATCCTCCTTTTTCATTGTCCCATTTACTCTCTGTAAAGCACCAGTTCCATTGGCAGCAAAACAGGCCAAGAGCATAATACTACCACCACCACCATGCTTGACGGTAGGAATTGTGTTCCTGGGATTAAATACCTCATCTTTTCTCCTCAGAACATATTGCTGGGTATTGTGGCTAAACAGCAAAATGTTTGTTTCATCTGACATCACATGGACAAATATAAGACCTTCTGGAGGAAAGTTCTGTGGTCAGATGAAACAAAAATTTAGCTGTTTGGCCACAATACCCAGCAAAATGTTTGAAGGAGAAAAGGTGAAGCCTTTAATCCAAGAAACACCATCCTTACCGTCAAGCATGGTGGTGGTAGTATTATGCTCTGGGCCTGTTTTGCTGCTAATGGAGCTGGTGCTTTACAGAGAGTAAATGGGACTATGAAAAAGGAGGATTACCTTCAAATTGTTCAGGACAACCTGAAATCATCAACCCGGAGGTTGGGTCTTGGGCGCAGTTGGGTGTTCCAACAGGACAATGATCTTAAACACATGTCAAAAGTAGTAAAGGAATGGCTAAATCAGGCTAAAATTAAGGTTTTAGAATGGCCTTCCCAAAGTTCTGACTTAAACATGTGGACAATGCTGAAAAAACAAGTCTATGTCAGAAAACAAACTCCAATTTTGTCAAGAGCAGTGGTCAAAAATTCAACCAGAAGCTTGCCAGAATCTTGTGGATGGCAACCAAAAGTGCCTTATTGCATTGAAACTTGCCAAGGGACATTTACCGGTAACCAAATATTAACATTGCTGTAAAAAAAAAAGCATTTATTCAGGTAGAAATATCACAGATTACAGCTGGGATAGGCTCCAGCCAGCAAGAAAAAGGGACAAGCGGTATAAAATGGATGGATGGATATTACCAAACATCTTTGACTATCAAAGCATAATCATAACAATCCACATTTTGTGATATTTATGCGTGAAACTGGTATCTAAACATGAAAGTGTAGCTCCTCCTTTGACTGCAAGTGCTCCTAAAGCAGGAATACAGATTCTGTATTTCAACAAAATACAAAATCTGGCAAGACACCAACAGACAGTAGGCATTCAAAAAAATACCTGGCTCCTTTTTAAAAAAAAAAGTTTTAATTTTTTTTTATTTTTTACATTTTAAAACAGAAAATAAACAGATATTAACAGTAAATGAACAAGTAGATTAATAATACATTTTTCACAGATTGTCCCTCATAATTTTGACAAAATAATAGAATGGGAAATGACACAATATGTTAGCAGACGTATGCCTTTATTTGCTTACTTACTACTAAAAGACAAGTTGTCTAGTATGTTTAGTATTTTATTTAAGGCCAAAATCGTTCTTCGATTGCAATAAAAAAACGTATGTTTAATGTACCGTAAGATTTTCTGTTAAAATAAAGCCAATACTGACATTTTTGAAAATTTAGATTATTTAGAAAAGCATCGAAATACATTTTGGTGCCAAAATATTGGTATCGGGACAACCCTAATATATACACATATACATATACAGTATGTACATATATGTATATATTTGTATATACAGGTAAAAGCCAGTAAATTAGAATATTTTGAAAAACTTGATTTATTTCAGTAATTGCATTCAAAAGGTGTAACTTGTACATTATATTTATTCATTGCACACAGACTGATGCATTCAAATGTTTATTTCATTTAATTTTGATGATTTGAAGTGGCAACAAATGAAAATCCAAAATTCTGTGTGTCACAAAATTAGAATATTACTTAAGGCTAATACAAAAACGGGATTTTTAGAAATGTTGGCCAACTGAAAAGTATGAAAATGAAAAATATGAGCATGTACAATACTCAATACTTGGTTGGAGCTCCTTTTGCCTCAATTACTGCGTTAATGCGGCGTGGCATGGAGTCGATGAGTTTCTGGCACTGCTCAGGTGTTATGAGAGCCCAGGTTGCTCTGATAGTGGCCTTCAACTCTTCTGCGTTTTTGGGTCTGGCATTCTGCATCTTCCTTTTCACAATACCCCACAGATTTTCTATGGGGCTAAGGTCAGGGGAGTTGGCGGGCCAATTTAGAACAGAAATACCATGGTCCGTAAACCAGGCACGGGTAGATTTTGCGCTGTGTGCAGGCGCCAAGTCCTGTTGGAACTTGAAATCTCCATCTCCATAGAGCAGGTCAGCAGCAGGAAGCATGAAGTGCTCTAAAACTTGCTGGTAGACGGCTGCGTTGACCCTGGATCTCAGGAAACAGAGTGGACCGACACCAGCAGATGACATGGCACCCCAAACCATCACCCAACCATGCAAATTTTGCATTTCCTTTGGAAATCGAGGTCCCAGAGTCTGGAGGAAGACAGGAGAGGCACAGGATCCACGTTGCCTGAAGTCTAGTGTAAAGTTTCCAACATCAGTGATGGTTTGGGGTGCCATGTCATCTGCTGGTGTCGGTCCACTCTGTTTCCTGAGATCCAGGGTCAACGCAGCCGTCTACCAGCAAGTTTTAGAGCACTTCATGCTTCCTTTTATTAGAGCGTATCAAAACACGTATTGGTATGTCAGACTTAGCCTTGTCGTGGTTTAACTCTTATCTTACTGACAGGATGCAGTGCGTCTCCCATAACAATGTGACCTCGGACTATGTTAAGGTAACGTGCGGAGTCCCCCAAGGTTCGGTTCTTGGCCCTGCACTCTTTAGTATTTACATGTTGCCGCTAGGCGACATCATACGCAAATACGGTGTTAGCTTTCATTGTTATGCTGATGACACCCAACTCTACATGCCCCTAAAGCTGACCAACACGCCGGATTGTAGTCAGCTGGAGGCGTGTCTTAATGAAATTAAACAATGGATGTCCGCTAACTTCTTGCAACTCAACACTAAGAAAACGGAAATGCTGATTATCGGTCCTGCTAAACACCGACATTTATTTGATAATACCACCTTAACATTTGACAACCAAACAATTACACAAAGCGACTCAGTAAAGAATCTGGGTATTATCTTCGACCCAACTCTCTCATTTGAGTCACACATTAAGAGTGTTACTAAAATGGCCTTCTTTCATCTCCGTAATATCGCTAAAATTCGTTCCATTTTGTCCACTAGCGACGCTGAGATCATTATTCATGCGTTCGTTACGTCTCGTCTCGATTACTGTAACGTATTATTTTCGGGTCTCCCTATGTCTAGCATTAAAAGACTACAATTGGTACAAAATGCGGCTGCTAGACTTTTGACAAGAACAAGAAAGTTTGATCATATTACGCCTATACTGGCTCACCTACACTGGCTTCCTCTGCACTTAAGATGCGACTTTAAGGTTTTACTACTTACGTATAAAATACTACACGGTCTAGCTCCAGCCTATCTTGCCGATTGTATTGTACCATATGTCCCGGCAAGAAATCTGCGTTCAAAGAACTCCGGCTTATTAGTGATTCCCAGAGCCCAAAAAAAGTCTGCGGGCTGTAGAGCGTTTTCTATTCGGGCTCCAGCACTATGGAATGCCCTCCCGGTAACAGTTAGAGATGCTACCTCAGTAGAAACATTTAAGTCCCATCTCAAAACTCATTTGTATACTCTAGCCTTTGAATAGCCCCCCTTTTTTTAGACCAGTTGATCTGCCGTTTCTTTTCTTTTCTCCACTGCTCCCCCCTATCCCTTGTGGAAGGGGAGACACACAGATCCGGTGGCCATGGATGGGGTGCTGGCTGTCCGGGGTCGGGACCCGGGGTGGACCGCTCGCCTGTATATCGGTTGGGAACATCTCTGCGCTGCTGACCCGTCTCCGCTCGGGATGGTTTCCTGCTGACCCCACTGTGGACTGGACTCTTACTGTTATGCTGGATCCACTATGGACTGGACTCTCACAATATTATGTTAGACCCACTCGACATCCATTGCATTCGGTCTCCCTAGAGGGGGGGGGTTACCCACATATGCGGTCCTCTCCAAGGTTTCTTATAGTCATTCACATCGACGTCCCACTGGGGTGAGTTTTTCCTTGCCCTTATGTGGGCTGTACCGAGGATGTCGTTGTGGCTTGTGCAGCCCTTTGAGACACTTGTGATTTAGGGCTATATAAATAAACATTGATTGATTGATTGATTGATTTTTTCGTAAATAATTTGGGCTCATAAAACCCACGAAAATAGGATTTAAAAAAATTAGAATACTGTAAAGAAATCACCATTTACTTCTCAGTATTTGCAGAACAAAAAGAAATTAGAATCACATCTAATCAATCAAAATATTGTACTTTCAAAATGATACATTAATCTTCAATACTTTGCAGGGAATCCCTTTGACTTAATCACTGCCTCGATGCGCTGTGGTATTGAGGCAATCAGCCTGTGGCATTGGCTGGGAGTTATGGAAGCCCAGATTTCCTTGATGCTTGCTGTCAGCTCTTCTTTGTTTTTGGGTCTGGTGCCCCTCATTTTCTTCTTGATAAAACCCCATAGAATCTCAATGGGGTTTAGGTCCGGCGAGTTGGCTGGCCAGTCAAGCACTGTGATGGCATGGGCATCAAACCAGATTTTGGCGCTTCTGACGGTATGGGCAGGGGTCAGGTTTTGCTGGAAGATGACATCTGCATCTCCATACAGATCCTCAGCAGATAGAATCATGAAGTCCTCTAAAACATTCTGGTAGACTGATGCGGTGACCTTGGATTTAAGAAAACAGAGTTTACCAACACCTGCACTGAACATTGCACCCCAGGAACCTGATAGTTGTAGCCCATCTCTCGGATGCGTCTGAATGTGGTGGTTTTTGAAGCTGTGACTCCCGCCTCATTCCACTCTTTCTGGATCTCAGCCAGATTCATGAATCTTCTCTGTTTGATAATCCGCAGAAGCCCACAGTCAGCTCTTCTGCTGGTACATTTTTCCCCTGCCACATTTTGCCCTTCCACTAGACTTTCCATTGATATGCTTGGACACAGCACTCTGTGAACACCCAGCCTCCCTACCTATGAACTTTTGTGGTTTACCCATCCTATGGAGGGTATCAATGATGGTCTTCTGGCTAATTGTCAAGTCTGCAGTCTTCCCCACATTGATCCTAACTGAGACAATTGAACCAAAGTGAAGCAATTTAATGACACCATGGAAAACCTGTGCAGGTGCTTTGAGGTTAGGAGATGAATAGTGTGTGACACTCAGTTGAAAACATTCATGCCCTGTAAAATTTGGGCTGATTTCTTCGCAGCATTCAAATTTTTTGAAATCCTGTTTTTGTGGGTTTTGTGAGCTGGAAGCCCAAATTATGTACAAATAAACAACTTAATGCTAGAAATCGTTTAAGTTGTGGGCCCTGAATCCATAATATATTTTTTCAAGAAGAGGCATCTGGCTGCAGCAGCTCTGTGTTCTTTTATGTCGTCCTTTGTGTTCTTCAATGTTTCCCTCCTGTTTTCATGTCTTTTTCATCTCTTGGTTCAAGCCACTTCAAGACTGCGCAGCGAGGGGTGTTGCTGTTGATATTTTTGCTCTTTTCTCCGTTTGCACTGGTGATGTGACGCGATGTGCAGAGGCTTCGAGGCGTCTGTTGAGTAATGCAAGGGGTGTTACCGCGACGCTTGCTTCATGAGGGGAGGAGCCATAAAAGATGACGTGTGAAGCCTTGACGTACCACATGACTGCTTAGGGTCGCGGTTCATGTGGTTTTTGAGATTTGCGGTCAGTTCGGTATCTGGTTAGAGGATACAAACAGTTTTTTAAAACGCCAAAACAATCAATGGATGACAGCGCATGATGTTAAATATGACTTTACTGGACACCTACGTCTCAAGTACAGATTATGGACAGAAATGGAAGTAAAGAGGCAAAAAATAAAAGATATACCGTATTTTTCGGACTATAAGCCGCAAAGGTGTAAAAGCTGCACTACTAAATTTTAGAATACATTTTCTCGATAAATAGTTGTTATATATAGATGTCTTCTTGGACTTGTCCCCACCTATCTGTGTTCCTTTGTGTGTAGAGACTACAGTCATTACAGCCTACGCTCACAAGATGTCCTCCACATGTTGGTTCCTAGAGCCAACACAAAACTTGGAAAAAAAGCATTCAGTTATGCTGCTCCCTAGTCATGGAAAGACATCTAGAAAGATCTGAGGCTATTAGAATTGATCACTTTAGGGGAGTTTAAGTCCATTTTAAAAGATCGAGAAACCAGTTGTCTTGAGAAATGTACTTGCTTTTAAATTTAATTATTACTTAATCGTTTTAAATTATTTTTGCCCTGTTGTGGTATGACTGCTGTTGTTCTGCTGTATTGTCTTGTTGTAATTATTATTGTTAACTTTGTTTGTGCCCCCCGTCTTTATCAGGTCGCTCTTGAAAAATAGATTTTAATCTCAATGAGTCTTTACCTGGTTAAATAAAGGAAATTGAAGAAAAAAAAAAAAAAGTCATATATTTGTGGACTATAAGATGCAGATATATACCGGTATGTTGTGAAATAAGATATTTACATAAAATTATTTATTTACATATATTATTTGTTTCCAAACGGTGCCTGTAACATGCCGGTAAAACGGCTGATCAAACAAAACAGAAAAGCAATTTATGTCTGTATTCATCGTTTATGAGATGAATAAGATGTTTTTCTTTTTTAATAAGGTTCAAGATGTTTATAAGGATTTTTCTTCCTTGAACTTTGTATATCATTTGATTTTGAACAGTTTCTTCAAGGAGAACTGCCCTTTTTTTTGGTAATTTTGCCTATCATTCACAATGGTTATGAGAGACATGACGATGGATGTTTTTTTTATTTTTTAAATGCATTCTAAATATTAAATAAATGCAATCAAAAATCAATTTAGAATGGAGCCTATGTGAGCCGTTCAATCCTGCCTATAAAGTCCCTAAAAAAACATCCAAACACATTCATTAGGGTTTTATATACATGATGTAAGTACTGTATATACTGTATGTAATGTAGTAATGGGCACATTTATAATAACATTTAATATTTACGCATTTTGATCATTTTCTGGATACGTGGTGCATTAACTTAAAACAACGCATCACATTTTTTCCTTCATCACTGATTTCTGCTCACTGCAGACTTTATGTCCAATGGTATGTCCATATCATTGGACATACCATTGGCTCCGCTGTAAGCAGACTTTTTTACGTTTATTTAATATTTAGAATGTATAGTTGTCATGTCTTTCCAGTAGTGTTCAAAGTTTGGGAAAAAAGTAGCAGCTTATACTCTGGAAAATACGGTTTATAAAGATGCAGTACAAATGACACAGAGTCCACACAACATAAAACAAACATCAGGTATTTTCTTCACATACACATTTTGTGTCATTATTACAATAATGAAAAACAATATAATGCAATATACGTACAATACATAATTGACTCTGTTATATTAAAGGACCCATTGCGTCCAGATGACTATAATTTCACCAACAAGTTCTCTATGTATTTTTTGCTCCTGAAAACAAATCTGGCAGTTATTTTGCACAATATCAATTCGTTTTTGAGTAATCGGTAGATAACTAACGCCTCCTTTCCATCGCCAGACTCGATATGCTGCCCCCTCTTGGTGTGACGTCATCTACAGAACTGGAGCCCATCGCCCCGCTTAGACAGTTTGGATAAAAGCATGTAAAACGATTATTTTGAACACTTAATTGCATGTTTTTGTCACCCTGGCCCATGATTACTTCAAAACTGATATGGTTAACATTATAAGCAAAAAAATCATTTTGAAATAATTGCCATTTCCGGTAATCCCTGCTCCTCCATTTCCTCTTCCATAGACACCATATCCTGTGTTACCTCTTTCAGCGTTTCCTTAAAACATCAGTAGAAGAGGACGCAAAATAGAATACTAGCATATTACCTTCTTTTTCTCTTGTTTTTGATCGCCGGGGCTGCTCTTCTTTTTCAATTTTTCTACAGGTTCTGATTCAGTCTTTCTCCTCTTGAGGGTGCTCCTGATTTGCGGGATCTCATTTGGCTTGAGTCTTGTACATTTGTTCCATCCAAACTCCAACCAAAATTCTTCTTCTTTGAAGTTTAAATCATTAAAATGATCGCTGTTAATTACATGCTTCTTACTTGGTCCGTCCCATTTTGTGCGAGTCAATTTGACTGGAGAAGTCCATACTTTCCTCATATTCCCATCATCTGGTTACGTTGTGTTCACTTCTAACCAATGGAAGAGGGGCAAACAACTACAGTTGCGCACAAGTGAACCAAATCATGATAGAGTAAAAATAAAAATATGATATATAAATCATAGGTTTTTTATTTGGAAGGTGAGCTGTTGAGACACTTGAATTCAAGTGCACTTTATTGGTATTACCTTGTAGTGTTTTCTAAGCCAGCTAGTGTGTCTTGGCCTTCTTACTTGTGGGAATTCCTCCTGTGTGAATGTCTCAGTGAATCACAGTGTCACTTTTCAACCATTTTTCCTCATTGCTAATTACTGTTGACTTTGTTTGAATAACACACTGTCCTCTACAAGGTTGTCCCCTTATTTCATGTCACTCTCACTCACACTTTGCAATTAGTTGTGTTGCTTCCATTTGCACATGCAGATGATGGTGATAATCTTCCACTGCAGCACTGAAGCCTCCTCTTCATTGTTAGTGTATAACGAGACGGTGTGGTGTCTCATCAGACGGTATCATGCGTACTGCAGTGCTGACAGCGCAAATCCAGCCTTTGTATTCCTTCTGTGTCTCCCAGCTTTGGCGCTTGATTGGTGCAGGTTGCTGACAGGAGGCTGTCAGTAGTCACGACGTCTGAAGTGGAATATATACTAGTGGAGAGGTTAATTACACAATGTTAAAGTCCCTCCTTCACCTCACCATCCTTGCTGACGTCAATCAAGTCCTAATAACTGGCTAATCAAACGTAGGATGGCAGCTCAGGGCTGCAGCAACAGTTGTTGATGGCGGCTCGTCTGGCAGGATGAGTGTATTCTCTGGTTTGCCTGGTTGAGTTGGTTGGTTGAAATGTGCAATTCCCTTCTTTTACTATATTTTGAAAGATATACTGTATTTTCCAGGCTATAGAGCACACCGGTATGTAAGATACAGCCACCAAATTTTAGAATACAATTTAGTTGCACTGGACTATAAGCCACATATATATACCTTATATATATATATATATATATATATATATATATATATATATGTATATATATATATATATATATATATCTTGTAGTTGTTTACATACCTTAACTGTTTCCAAACGGTGCCTGTCATACGCTAGTAAAACACCTGATCAAACAAAACAGAAGTCATTGTCATGGACACACTAGCTGCGGAAGCTAGCTCTCCAATCATTCAAACAGACTCACGGTAACGTTTTGGTAAATTTATTGAGGAATTTGTGAAACTGAAACAATACAAAAAGAATGCCATTAGAAGGCGCACTACCGATGAGGCAGTCATCCGTCGAGCCTTACCCGTCTATTCAGGTCTATTTTCATACAAAAGGCGCACCTGATAATAAGGCGCATTAAAGGGGTCACATTATGATTTTTTTCTTAATTTAAAACACTTCTTTGTGGCATAAATAATGTTTTGCATATCATCTTCAAGTTGCTTTCTGACAGTCGCTTCAGGATGCGCCGTTTTATTTACGTGGCTCACTTTTGACAGAGTCTTCTCCCTGTCATCTTTGCTGTAGCCGTGTAGCATGCCAGGACAGGGGTGAAAGAAGTGTCAAAAGATGGAGCTAACTGTTTAATTGACATTCAGACTTTACTTAAATCAATAACGGAACATGGCTCACTAGTGCAACAACAACGTTGTGTCCCGTGAAAAAACGTCCGACTGGAACTCTCTAATAACTAAAGTTCCATGGGTGAATAATGTAAACTCACTACATCAATAGTTTTTATCGCTTTCATAGTGAGTCTACTGACAGATATATATACAGAGCTATACCGGGGAGCGGTAAAGCTCGGTTGGTAGAGTGGCCGTGCCAGCAACCTGAGGGTTCCAGGTTCAATCCCCACTTCCGCCATCCTAGTCACTGCCGTTGTGTCCTAGGGCAAGACACTTTACCCACCTGCTCCCAGTGCCACCCACACTAGTTTAAATGTAACTTAGATATTGGGTTTAACTATGTAAAAGTGATTTGAGTCACTAGAGAAAGCGCTATATAAATATAATGCACTTCACTTCACTGACAGATCTAAGTTAGAACTTTATGCTACTTTATATTAGAAATGGCAACAGCCCCATAAAAAGAATATAGAGAAAAAGAAGAAGCTCATCGACTATGGTGTTGGCCCGGACTACAATGGTGGACGCGCGCAAATTTTCAGGACTTATACAGATCCCAAATACAGATCAGCAGGCACCAGAAGGTAAGAAAAATTGTTTTTGCATAATATTGCAAGACAGAACACCAGGTAATATGTCTGCTAATGGGTGCCATTTTGCGGTCCTTATACACACACCATAATAATACTTGTATGTTGAAGCACAATTCGTCTGTCTACGGTAGCCGTAATGCTCCCACAATCCATCAAACGGTGCGGCTTCATAGCTTACCAAAGTCGTACTAAAACATTTTGACAGATTTTTGAGGGTCGTGTGTAATGTTCTATATTCTCAATGGAACATTTAAAGTTTTGGTGTTGTTTACTTGCCTCGTTTTGCAGTCTACACATATCTCTTATGTGTGACAGCCATCTACTGGTCACACTTATCATTACACCATGTACAAATAAAATAGCTTTGAGGTCGGTAGGCACAATCAGAATTATTCTGTACATTAGGCGCAGCGGTTTATAAGGCACACTGTTGATTTTTGAGAAAATGAAAGGATTTTAAGTGCACCTTATAGTCCGAAAAATACGGTAATAATTCTAACACACACACACACACTTATTCGCTAAAGGTAATGATGCTGGCTTGAGTACATTACGATAGCACGTATAAATATGCATGAAAACACTCCTACAGACATCACACAGGGGACGGTTTAGTAAGTATAAATAGTTTTTATTATATTGTAAAAGTTAAAAACAATGCTTAATGTAATGAATGAAGAATCCTTTTGAGCAGAATCGCTATGGACGAATATACTTGCAGCACAAAATAGGAAGTACATTGTCAACCTGCAGTGAGCAAACTTGTCTAAAAGATGGCGCCATAGCACAAACAATAACACACCTTTTCAGTGTCTCTGTCGGTGTAATATGTATAGTATTTGTTGATTACGAAACATTATAGCCGTTAGCAAAGAAAAATCTATAAATTAGCCGCACCGTTTCATAAGCCTTTCATAAGTTTAAATCATTAGAAAAAAGTAGCGATTTATTGTCCGGAAAATACGGTATTTGTTGTGAATTAATGGTCACTCTTCAGGAGTGCTGTGGGACTGTGTGGCTCAGATGGTGGAGCAGCCTGTTATATCCAAGGTTAATACTGTTTATTTCTATTCATGACACTTCCAGCATGCGTGGGTCAAAGCCTTTTATGGCTCCACACTTCACTGTCGTAACACCCCAACACCAGCCCATAGCAAAGACTGTATGCTACATTTACTCGCCCCTTTAAAGGATGTCAACAACAACAACAATAATAGCAAGGCTTTACACAAAACCAGCAAACCAAACACATAGACAACTTAACTGGGTAGCTGGGTAGACTGCCGGCCCACTGGTGAGGCATGCTGTACAGTCCTTTACCAGAGCCTACAGGTCTTTGTCGATGTCTGGTCACCAGACCAGACCCCTACAGCCCCCTGCTGAAGTTGAGACAACTGTAGTGTTGGAGGCGTCATAGGTCACAAACGTGGGGCACTATAAATCAAAGTGGGCAAGCATGGGGTAAGAGGTGTGCTGTGATTTAAGCCAGTGGACAGCAGCTGGGCATGCAGGTGTACAGTCCCAAGGTGCATCCTTTTTGAGGAGGGGATGGAGTGGTGCGGTGGTGTCCGAATTGTGGGGAAGGAAGCGCAGGTAGAAGGGAGTCATGCCCTGGAATGATGAGAGATGTACGGCGGAGGATTGCTCAGGGAGCCACAGGACAGCATTGACACTTGAGTGAAGGGTACTCAGACCACTAGCGATCAGGCTGAACCCCACAAACTCAATGGCGGGTGCAGGAATGACACACTTTTCACCATTCAAAGTAAGGTTGTGGTGTGCGAGAACCTGGAGTACCTTGGAGAGGCAGTCATCAAGCATGGCAGGCGACGCACCGTGCACCACAATGTTGTCCAAGTCCACCACCACAACTGGGATGCTTGCAAAAATGGTGGACATAATCTTTTGAAAACAGCTGGGGCAAAGCTGAGGCCAAAGGGCATGCGTGTGTATTGGACCACGCCCATATGGGTCACAAAAGCTGTGAGTTGCGGCTGTCTGGGTGTAGGGGAACTTGCAAGTAACCTTAACGGAGCTCCAGCTTGGAGAAAACCGTAGAGCCGTGAAAATTAGCAGACAGATCCTCTGACGTGAGAAGAGGACTGCTCTGTTAGCTTGCCGAAGATTGATACAGGGACGTAGGCCACCATCTTTCTTACGTGCCACCACCAGGTTAGAGATCCAGGTTGATGCGTTGACTTGCTCGATAACGCCTGTGTAAAGCTCCGTTGTAATGTCATCACGCAAAGCGAGGGACACACGCCGCAGAGGTTGAAGCACAGGGGACACGGCTGGGTCGATGAACGGCTGGTGGTTGAAAGCAGTGATGTCACCCAGCCCGGTGAAGAGTGCCGGCCAACGGTGGACACAGTCAGTACGGTGGAAGCCTGTATTGTCCGTAATGGAGAAGCTCAGCGTGCAGAAGAGGTCAAAGCCCAGCAGGTTAGCACCGTATCGAGGAAGTTGGATGGATGGAAACTTTGGGGAAGTAAATGCTGGGAGGGCTCTGGAGCCATAGCGCACAAAGAAGGTGGCAGTGCCTACCATGCAAACATTTTAGAGTGTCTATAGCTGTACAGCTCCTCTGTTCCTGGTTTAATTGAATGCCGTGGAAAGAGCCACCTGACTGTTGACTCATTAAGCAGCGACTTGGAGACAGTAGTATCCAGCAGCAGCAGGCACACATCGTCCACAGCTCAACAACAACTTGAACAGTTTAGTGGGGGAGCCCACCAAGTGGATGGTGGTGGAGCTTGGCACTTGGGACGGGCGGGGCCAGTAATTATCAGAGGGGGCAGATTGGCACTCCTTAGAGAAGTGGTTCATCTTACCACAGCGCTGCCATCTCTGTGCTGTGGCTGAGAAAGTTGGCGCATGCCTATAGTGGGCGGAAGAGCCACATTTTCCACACAGCCTACGTGCAGTCAAATCAAATCCGACTTTATTATATAGCACTTTTCCTACACAGGTACGCGGCAAACACAAAGTGTTATACACACAAAAAAAAGAAGAAGAGACGGAAACTCACACTGACGCATGCACACACAGCACTGTTGACAATAACAAAACAAAAACAAAACATGGCATAGCACTGAGGATTTGAGGAAAAGATTCACCTTTGAGGCGTCTACACTGGAGAATAAGTAACATTAATGCCATCTAAAAAAACATTATGAAACATATGACAGAATATATGTAAAAATAAAAATAATAGTAATACATTAATTAGTTAAAAAAACATATTTTTTTTAGAGAATAATAGTAGTAACTTTAATAGTTAAAATAGAAAACATAAAGAGTTTAAAATGATCAGTAAAAAGCCTGATTAAAAAGGTGCGTCTTTAGCCTTTTTCAAAAAAATAATCAAGGGTCTCTGCAGTCCTGAGGCTGTCTGGCAGGCTGTTCCACATGTGGGGGCCATAGTGGCTAAATGCCGCCTCACTGTGAGTCTTTGTTCTGGTATATGGTAAAGATAAAAGGCCAGTGCCAGAGGATCTCAGGATCCGTGAGGGTTGATATGGTAAAAAGCAGGTCAGATAGATAAGAAAGCTCAAGGTCATTAAGACATTTAATAACTATTAATATAACTTTAAAATTGATCCTGTAGTGGACGGGGAGCCAAGTCAGCGATTTTAAAACACACATGCAGCTGACTTTTGTGATAATTGTAGTCTTCTAATATTATTTTTTGGAAGGCCAAAGAGCATTGCATTACAATAGTCTAAACAAGAGGAAATAAAAGCATGCATTTGCACCTCTGTGTTGGCCTGAAAGAGAAACAGGCAGACTCTGGCTATGTTCTTAAGATGATAAAAAAATATTTTTGTAATAGTTTTAATATGCGGGATGAAAGTGAGTTCGGAGTCAAAAATGCTGTCCAGAATTTTTATGGATTGAGTTGGTTTAAAGTCTTGTCTGCGTGGGGCCGGCGGCCCCTTGTTTCCTGGGCACCACACCTGCTGTTTTGGGTTGGGCTCTCTGGGTGGCTGGTGCCGTACTCTGGCTTTCCCACATACTGGGAGACAAATATATTGTACAAACCCGTTTCCATGTGTTGGGAAATTGTGTTAGATGTAAATATAAAGGGAATACTATGATTTGCAAATCATTTTCAACCCATATTCAGTTGAATATGCTACAAAGACAACATATTTGATGTTTAAACTGATAAACTTTTTTTTTTTTTGCAAATAATCATTAACTTTAGAATTTGATGCCAGCAACACGTGACAAAGAAGTTGGGAAAGGTGGCAATAAATACTGATAAAGTTGAGGAATGCTCATCAAACACTTATTTGGAACATCCCACTGGTGAACAGGCAAATTGGGAACAGGTGGGTGCCATGATTGGGTATAAAAGTAGATTCCATGAAATGCTCAGTCATTCACAAACAAGGATGGGGTGAGGGTCACCACTTTGTCAACACATGCGTGGGCAAATTGTTGAACAGTTTAAGAAAAATCTTTCTCAACCAGCTGTTGCAAGGAATTTAGGGATTTCACCATCTACGGTCCGTAATATCATCAAAGGGTTCAGAGAATCTGGAGAAATCACTGCACGTAAGTAGCTAAGCCCGTGACCTTCAATCCCTCAGGCTGTACTGCATCAACAAGTGGCATCAGTGTGTAAAGGATATCACTACGTGGGCTGAGGAACACTTCAGAAACCCACTGTCAGTCACTACAGTTGGTCGCTACATCTGTAAGTGCAAGTTAAAACTCTCCTATGCAAGGCGAAAACCGTTTAACAACAACACCCAGAAATGCCGTCGGCTTCGCTGGGCCTGAGCTCATCTAAGATGGACTGATACAAAGTGGAAATGTGTTCTGTGGTCTGACGAGTCCACATTTCAAATTGTTTTTGGAAACTGTGGACGTTGTGTCCTCCGGACCAAAGAGGAAAAGAACCATCCGGATTGTTATAGGCGCAAAGTTGAAAAGCCAGCATCTGTGATGGTATGGGGGTGTATTAGTGCCCAAGACATGGGTAACTTACTACACATCTGTGAAGGCGCCATTAATGCTGAAAGGTACATACAGGTTTTGGAGCAACATATGTTGCCATCCAAGCAACGTTCCCATGGACGCCCCTGCTTATTTCAGCAAGACAATGCCAAGCCACGTGTTACATCAACATGGCTTTATAGTAAAAGAGTGCGGGTACTACACTGGCCTGCCTGTTGTCCAGACCTGTCTCCCATTGAAAATGTGTGGCGCATTATGAAGCCTAAAATACCACAACGGAGACCCCCGGACTGTTGAACAACTTAAGCTGTACATCAAGCAAGAATGGGAAAGAATTCCACCTGAGAAGCTTAAAAAATGTGTCTCCTCAGTTCCCAAACATTTACTGAGTGTTGTTAAAAGGAAAGGCCATGTAACACAGTGGTGAACATGCCCTTTCCCAACTACTTTACATATATGTATTGTTGCATTTGACCCAATTGTATTGTTGATAATAGAGGTAATTATTGTTATTATTCATTATCAATAGTGCTGTTGCTATTGGTATTTGTATTGCTCCATTTGTAGTATAATAATGTTCATTGTCATTTCTGTGTTATTAATATTTACTTCACTAACTGCTTCTCTGTTTTCACTTTTACCATCATATTTGTACATATTGTATTTGCTGATGGTGTTCTGTTGTTGTTGTTGTTAATGTTGTTGTTGTGGTCTCTCTGTCTTATCCCCCTCTTATCCCCGCAATTTCCCCCTCTGTCTTCCTTTTTTTTCTCTTTCTATCCCCTCCTGCTGTGGCCCAGCTGCGCCAAACATTAATATAAATACATTTAATAAAGTCAGATACAAATAAGGCAAGAAGAGAAGTATCCCACACTTCTCTTTTGTAAAGTAAATCTGTACAGCCAATATGGGCATCTACATCAACTATATGATTTGCCTGAGTAGCTGGACAGGACAAAAAAATAAAAATAAACTTTAACATTTTTGTTAACGTTTCTTCTTCTGGTATTCAGGACCTATAACTAAAACCTCAGTTTTGTCCTGGTTGAGCTGAAAGAAATTCACTGCTATCCATGAGTTGGATAGCAGTTAAAAAGGGTATCTATTGGCCCCGCAACGTTCACCTCAAAGTCCACATGAGGCTAGCTGTGCAAAAAACTCCAGTTGAAAAGCTATTTCTACCGCCTTCGACAACAGCATGTTGTCTGGTGACATAAACAGTTTCTCCCGTAGTTTCGGGAGTGTCGTGTGTTCAGCCAGCTGATCGCAAATTATTTCTTCTTTCAAACGGCCGGACTTGCAGAGGTTGGCCAGGCAGCGGAAATCGGTGATGTAGCTATGCCGGCGTGTTTTGGCAACGCTAGTCTTGGTTGGCCCACTTTCAAGTGGAGTCTAGCATAGATTGGTGGGGGGCACATTCCCAAAAAAGGCAATACCTGTACAGTATATAGAAAATAAGTCAAAACTTTCTCATTACTTAACCTATTTTTAACGTTAATGTCTCTGTCTTTCATGAAGTTTATCTATTTATTTTTAACCCGAATAGTTCCCAGTACCGTTCTTTCAAATGTACGGCGTGGTGTATGTATGAAACACTATTAGCAAGCATTTTGTTCTCGTGGCAGCAGTCTATGATTCCCTCCCTAGCCCAGCAAACGTCCATGTTTGGGGGAAGAGCGAGACACCCTCCTGCTCCCTTTGCTCCGGAAGAGGCTCCTTGGAACATCTCCTCAGCAGTTGCCCAAAGTCTCTGGCTGATGGTCGCTATCGCTGGCTGAGAGCATAGCCTCAGCCATCAGCAGCAGCAAGCAACATCATGCGCCAAAGAAGGCAATCTCATTCATCAAAGCTGGAGAGAGACCTCGTGCACGTCCAAAGACAATAACAGGACTCCTTCACACAGCCCCTGATTGGCAGCTACACGTTGACCTGGGAAAACAACTGAGGATCCCCCAGCACATTGTAAAAACATCTCTGCGGCCAGACATGATCATCATCTCAGAGGCTTCAAAACACCTCATCATGCTGGAACTAACAGTGCCTTGGGAGAAGCGGATTGAGGAAGCCAACGAAAGGAAACGTGCCACGTATCAGGAGCTGGTGGAGGACTGCAGGGGCAGGAGCTGGAGCACTTTCTATGAGCCAATAGAAGTTGGCTGCCGTGGCTTTGCAGGACGCTCCCTCTGCAAAGTGCTTGGCCGATTGGGAGTCACAGGGGCGGCCAAAAGGAGGGCCATTCAATCCGCAAGTGAAGCGGCAGAGAAAGCCACGAGGTGGTTTGGGCTGAAAACGGCAGATCCGTGGGTTGCTACTGGGACACAAGCAGGGACTTGATCACCCCGGCTGGGTCGCCTGGACGAGGGTGTCTGATGTTGCGAGACCCGAAGCACCCGATGAATCCAGGATACATCACTGATGATGTGTCCCAGTGCATCCAGGAGATGTATCTTTCAAGTGTTACAGTTGTCATCCCGCCCACAACTTGGAAATGTCCTGACAAATTGACCCCACTAGTTTAGGCTCGCTCAAAGGGTCGCGTCCTATCTAATGTACTGTTCATATCTAGCGCTAAGTGAAGGAAGTGTGAATACA
This sequence comes from Nerophis lumbriciformis, assembly GCF_033978685.3. Taxonomy (NCBI): domain Eukaryota; kingdom Metazoa; phylum Chordata; class Actinopteri; order Syngnathiformes; family Syngnathidae; genus Nerophis; species Nerophis lumbriciformis. The sequence goes on from NC_084555.2 coordinate 36,531,410, forward strand.
TACCTCACCAACACACCATTACATACAGTATATGATGTCACCAGGAGCAGGCGATGGTTAGCAAAACTCCACAGAAAGCTGAGTAAAAATCACCAAAAATGATGTAAGCCCGGAAACATAAATGAAAGTTATCGTCATTAAAAGTACTTGCTCATCTGTTTTGGGCCAGATTACGGGTGCACAGTAAAGTATTTGTGTAAACGCAGTTGAAATCTTAAAATATAATAAAACAAAAACCTTTATTTCCTATTTCATAACAATTCGTTTTTTTTTCCTGCCATTGCAGCAGACAATTTAGAAAGCAATAAAGTATGAGCGTAAATATCCCTGGATGATACGCAATAGGATGTTTCTATTAATTATTTCCTTTCATGACTATATTGCTCTATGGAGCCTCATATGGAAGATGGAAGACTGCAAGAGGCTCCCGAAGGTATTAAAATCAGAAAGACTAGTAATCAACCTGGCACTTTATGACGGGTATAATTCAGTTTGCTTAGTTGTTAGGAAAAAAACAACAGTTTTACAATGAAGTGTTTGTTTTTAGCACCATACTAAAAAATAATTTGCCTCTTGCCCTCACGGTGACAAAAACAAAATTGGATGGTGAGAATGCAGCGACACATAATGTCCTTGACGACGCTTCTAAAAGCAGCAACGAGACATTGTTCAAAATAGCAACAGTGAGATTATTCACCATGCCAATTTCCCCAAGGTAATGTTCATTGTGTTTTTAGTGTATGCTGCGCCATGGCAACGCGGATGAAACGCTTTGATTGATTGGCTCGGAAGCAAATTAGGCCTCGCTTGGGAGTGTCCATACAATCAGTTGTGCTCTGCCTTCATTGTGCTTCAACATATATTTCTTCCTCCTCCTTATTTCCGACTGGCTACCTGAACGGCAAATGGCGAGCTGCCCTGATAATTATCTGTCAGCTGTTTAAAGCCACAGCTCATTGATTAGGTCGTGATTGCTAATAGGACGTGAAATCCTACTGCTTTCCCTACAGACTACAATGAACGATTGCCCCGAGTTAAGTACTTGATAAGACAAGAGCATGATGATCACTCGTTTATGGCAATTTTTTGTCAACCAACGTCTGAGGTTACCAACTTTCACACTACAAAATAGAGGGCAGGGCAGGTTAGGATATAAGAATACAGAAGAAGCCTTTATTGATTTTCTGATTCAGCTGTGTATGTTTCATTTTAATCCTTACTGTATCAGAATCAGAATCAGAATCAGAATCAGCTTTATTGTCATTACGCAAGGTAACGAGATTGAGGCCATTTCATACAGTGCGATGTGTGCATGCTAGAAAAACAATGTGCAAATATATAAAAATATAAAAAATGTAGAAGTGCAATGAATATGGTGTGAAATGAATATATACATGAAAAAAAACAAAACAAAAACAGGGTGGTTGGTGGAATGGGTTATTGCACCGAAGAGAAGGCAGTTATGAGGGACAATGGGGCAGTCCGTTCAGGATGGTTATGGCCCTGGGGAAGAAGCTGTTCTTTAGCCTGTTTGTTTTGGTTTTAATGCACCTGTACATGATGTAATATAAATACTAAACATCAAAGAAATGTGTCCATTTACCCGGGCAGTAAAACCCATGTCAGTTAGCCAGGTGCACAGATATGTCCTATTTTTTACTCTAGTTTTGTTTATATTTTTTGTACATTTTGTTCTTAATATTTCAAATATGTAATAACATATTGTTCTTGAAGTTATCCAGAGCCTGTGTAATTCCTATTGTGCCTCAAATAGTGATCTCACTGCCAAAACATGAGGATCATGTTTTGCATTATGGAATGTTTACAATGAAAACAGGAGACAACCTAAATCACAATATTTACATACAGTATTTCAGAATAATTGTAGAACATTTGAAATACCTAATCCAATCTCACTAATGCTCGTGATAGTTATTGCTTCCATGATAGAAACAAGTTGCTTCCAGTTGAGTTCCAAAAAGTACGTATTGTAAAAACGGTTATTTGAGAGGAACAATGTCATGACCTGCCATGACAGGCCTGGTTTTATACATTAGTTCCAAGTGTTTTATGTTTAGTTAGAGTGTCTGCGCCCCTTCCTCTCTGTTTTCTCCACTTCCTGTGTGCTTCCCCTGCCTCGTCACAGCCAGTGTGGAGCGCTGATGGACACACCCGCCTCCGTTTGGTGATCAGGACACCCACCTGTTGACTATCACTATCGGAGTGCTTTATATGCCAGATGTGGCCATTGTTTTGCTGTGTTGGTGTTTTGCATCTTTGCATGTTTTTGTTGCTGCTAAAATGATTAAATTAGCATTTTTACCTGCACGTTGTAAATCCTGGGTCCACGCCTACTGCCGACAAACAAGTTTCTGACAAACGGCGCAGAAAACCGGTCTTCTGACAAGATGTGAGTGTGTGAGTGCGTTTGCGGGTGTACAGAGTCAACTGCCCAAATATCAATCAATCAATCAATCAATGTTTATTTATATAGCCCTAAATCACAAGTGTCTCAAAGGGCTGCACAAGCCACAACGTCATCCTTGGTACAGAGCCCACATAAGGGCAAGGACAAACTCACCCCAGTGGGACGTCGATGTGAATGACTATGAGAAACCTTGGAGAGGACCGCATATGTGGGTAACCCCCCCGCCCCCTCTAGGGGAGACCGAAAGCAATGGATGTTGAGTGGGTCTGACAAAATATTGTGAAAGTCCAGCCCATAGTGGATCCAACATAATAGTGAGAGTCCAGTCCATAGTGGGGCCAGCAGGAAACCGTCCCGAGCGGAGACGGGTCAGCAGCGCAGAGATGTCCCCAACCGATGCACAGGCTAGCGGTCCATCCCGGGTCCCGACTCTGGACAGCCAGCACTTCATCCATGGCCACCGGACCTGTGTGTCTCCCCCTCCACAAGGGAGAGGGGGACAGAGGAGAAAAGAAAAGAAACGGCAGATCAACTGGTCTAAAAAGGGGGTGTATTTAAAGGCCGTAGTATACAAATGAGTTTTAAGATGGGACTTAAATGCTTCTACTGAGGTAGCATCTCTAACTGTTACCGGGAGGGCATTCCATAGTACTGGAGCCCGAATAGAAAACGCTCTATAGCCCGCAGACTTTTTTTGGGCTCCGGGAATCACTAATAAGCCGGAGTTCTTTGAACGCAGATTTCTTGCCGGGACATATGGTACAATACAATCGGCAAGATAGGCTGGAGCTAGACTGTGTAGTATTTTATACGTAAGTAGTAAAACCTTAAAGTCACGTCTTAAGTGCACAGAAAGCCAGTGCAGGTGAGCCAGTATAGGCGTAATATGATCAAACTTTCTTGTTTTTGTCAAAATAAGCAACTACGGATTAAAAAAAGGACCCAAAAAACCCCCAGCACGACCTACAAGATTCGCAAGCGACTTTGGAACAAAGCAAGCCAAGAGTGGCTTGCATAAGCGGACGAGACAACACAACAATTTGGAGCATTTGCGCTGTATACAACTGATGCACACTCGGTGGGCGCTGATTGGATGACAGGCTGTGTATTTGGCACATGAACTAGGATCTGTAGAAAGCTGTATTTACAAGAGTTAACGGTCAATATATGGGACAAATGCAGTCAAAGTCATTTTTGCAGCGCTAATTTAGCCAATTCACAGGGGCAGTTGGAAAACAACACATAATGAATTTTTGTAACTTCCTTTTTTGTGAATGGTCTATTGCTATCGTCAATTCATCAGAAATGTGCTTTGGGTTTACTTGTATGTTGATTATTGTCATTAAAGGGGAACATTATCACAATTTCAGAATTGTTAAAACCATTAAAAATCAGTTCCCAGTGGCTTATTATTTATTTCGAAGTTTTTTTCAAAATTTTACCCATCACGCAATATCCCTAAAAAAAGCTTCAAAGTGCCTGATTTTAACCACCCGTCCATTTTCCTGTGACGTCACATAGTGAAGCCAACACAAACAAACATGGCGCATAGAACAGCAAGCTATAGCGACATTAACTCGGATTCAGACTCGGATTTCAGCGGTTTAAGCGATTCAACAGATTACAAATGTATTGAAACGGATGGTTGTAGTGTGGAGGCAGGTAGCGCAAACGAAATTGAAGAAGAAACTGAAGCTATTGAGCCATATCGGTTTGAACCGTATGCAAGCGAAACCGACGAAAACGACACGACAGCCAGCGACACGGGAGAAAGCGAGGACGAATTCGGCGATCGCCTTCTAACCAACGATTGGTATGTGTTTGTTTGGCATTAAAGGAAACTAACAACTATGAACTAGGTTTACAGCATATGAAATACATTTGGCAACAACATGCACTTTGAGAGTGCAGACAGCCCAATTTTCATCAATTAATATATTCTGTAGACATACCCTCATGTCAGCAGGCCAGGGAAGCTAGGGTCGATATTCTTCTCTTGATCATCTTCGGGACGGTGTGAGCCAAGACATCCAGGGGGTTTAGCTTGCTCGTCTTCGGGAACAAACTGCCGCCATTGCTTGCCGTGCTACCGAGGTCCTTGTCCCTGAATTGCTCACACACTCCGGCAGATTCAATGGGGGTCTGGCGGCAGATTTCTTTGACTTTATCATTGGAAATGCATCTGCTTTGAGTGTCGCAGGATATCCACACATTCTTGCCATCTCTGTCGTAGCATAGCTTTCGTCGGTAAAGTGTGCGGAACAAACGTCCAATTTCTTGCCACTTTCGCATCTTTGGGCCACTGGTGCAACTTGAATCCGTCCCTGTTCGTGTTGTTACACCCTCCGACAACACACCGACGAGGCATGATGTCTCCAAGGTACAGAAAACAGTCGACAAAACGGAAAATAACAGAGCTGATGTGACTCGGTGTTTGAGAAAATGGCGGATTGCTTCCCGATGCGACGTCACATTGTGACGTCATCGCTCCGAGAGCAAATATTAGAAAGCCGTTTAATTCGCCAAAATTCACCCATTTAGAGTTCGGAAATCGGTTAAAAAAATATATGGTCTTTTTTCTGCAACATCAAGGTATATATTGACGCTTACCGTATTTTCCGCACTATAAGGCGCACCGGATTATTAGCCGCACCTTCTATGAATTACATATTTCATAATTTTGTCCACCAATAAGCCGCCCCGGACTAAAAGCCGCGCCTACGCTGCGCTAAAGTGAATGTCAAAAAAACGCTGCGCTAAAGTGAATGTCAAAAAAACAGTCAGATAGTTCAGTCAAACTTTAATAATATATTGAAAACCAGCGTTCTAACAACTCTGTCCCAAAATGTACGCAAATGTGCAATCACAAACATAGTAAAATTCAAAATGGTGTAGAGCAATAGTAACATAATGTTGCTCGAACGTTAATGTCACAACACACAAAATAAACATAGCGCTCACCTTCTGAAGTTATTCTTCATTCGTAAATCCTTCGAATTCTTCGTCTTCGGTGTCCGAATTGAAAAGTTGCGCAAGCGTGGGATCCAAAATGGCCGGTTCCGTCTCGTAGAAGTCATCGGGAGTCAGTGTCGCTGTTGTTCTGTGAATCCTGCCTTCCGGAAAGCTCGGACCACAGTTGTGACCGAAATATCTGCCCAAGCATTTACGATCCACTGGCAAATGTTGGCGTATGTCGTCCGAGGCTGTCTGCCCGTCTTAGTGAAGGTGTGTTCGCCTTCGGAGCTGTGTGAAAAAAGCCACCCGGCCTCTTCGCGTAAACTTCCCTTAACCACTCGCTCATCTTTTCTTCATCCATCCATCCCTTCGAGTTAGCTTTTATGATGACGCCGGCTGGAAAGGTCTCTTTTGGCAAGGTCTTCCTTTTGAATATCACCATGAGTGGAAGTTAGCATGGCAAGCTAGAACCACAGTGAAGGATGACTTCTCATTCCCTGTGGAGCGAATATTCACCGTACGTGCTCCCGTTCCACAGTGCGGTTCAGTTGCTGTGAAATACGGTAGTAATCCGTGTGCGGATGGAGAGATTGCGTCTTTTTATGAACCGGATCGTTTATTAGGAGCCATTTTGTGGTCTTTACAGATGTAAACAGGAAATGAAACGTACGGTGATATCCGCGCGTTTTTTCTTCTTCTTCCGGGGGCGGGTGAAGCGCTTCCTGTTCTATGGGGGCGGGTGAAGCGCTTCCTGTTCTATGGGGGCGGGTGCTTTCCTTGGCGGTTGCTTGCGTAGAAGAAGAAGCGCTTCCTGTTCTACCGGGAAAAAAGATGGCGGCTGTTTACCGAAGTTGCGAGACCGAAACTTTATGAAAATGAATCGTAATAAAGCGCACCGGGTTATTAGGCGCACTGTCAGCTTTTGAGAAAAATTGTGGTTTTTAGGTGCGCCTTTTAGTGCGGAAAATACGGTACATAGGTCTGGTGATAATGTTCCCCTTTAAAAAAAATTTAAAAATATAAAATATTATTTTAAAACAGTAGTTATTTAAATACATCAATAATGTAGAAAAATATTACTGAGTAATACTTTAAAAGAATACTAAATACTAAAAAAGACAACACATTTTCATAATTATCATAGCAAAATCAACAGCAATAAGGAACACGGGTAAGGTGCAAAACAATTCAGAAGATTTACAGTACTTCAAATGCAAACATTACGCACCATTTGTCTTGAAATTGATCATTGATACACAATTGCATTACAGCGGCGTTTGCTAGTTAATCCTACATGCAAACTTAAGTCAAATTTAACACCATCATGACCGTAATTTTTGCCTAATTCCAGTTTCACTAAAGTATTAGTAACTATCAATTCAGCGCTAAAATTAGGGCACAATATCTACTTCGTTTTTTGGTCTGGTTACTACCGTTTACGTCAGGACCTGTGCCATTATGGTACTAAGTAATGGCACGCGTGCATACAAGGAGATTTGCATCCTGTGTAGTTCATTCGTTTGAACACATGATATGATATTTGAGTATGTTAAAATGTTACTTCAAACATTGCCTTTGCAGTTACAAAAGATTCATGGTGGCGACAGTTTGACCCTGATTAAGAATTCCATTCGTTAATTGTTTTATTTTTTTAAGTTTTATTTAACATTAACACAAAGCTGTGTTGTCCAGATGTTATCTTGTTTTCTTACATTTCTGTGTCTCGTTTGCTAGTATTGTATTGTATATTGTACTGTATCATATAGTAGACTTTGCTTGCGAGTGCAATTCCAAGACATTAGATGGAAGTAGTTTTTAGGCCACGACATTTTTCCTGAGCCAGGAAGATGACTTTGCCAGCAAGTTAAATATGCCAGTCTTGTGTTGAGCCCTAAAATGTGTTTGTACCGGAAGTGTTGTTTGATTGTAATGTGTATCTTAGCTGTAGTTTTGATTACTAAATTTGGAGGTGTCGATATGGCCAGGTAAAATTGCTCATGCTAATTCTATGCATGTCTATGGTGAATCAGTATCGAGCTGGCACATTATGAAACGTGGAACCTTATTGTACTTTTGAATACCTTATTTTTGTTTTGTTAGCATGAAAAATTGTAACATTACCTCGAGGCAGTCTGGCTAAGTCCACTCTCAGTGCTAGACTGCTTGTTTCCCGGACTTGAACCGCTGCTTGAGTCGGTGCTGAGTTTACGATGACAACACGTGCAACTAAGGTGTCGAAATATGGTTCTGTTTGATTTCATGTGGTCGTGTCGACGAACTTTGGTCTCTAGCTATAAAAGTACCAAATTTGCTACCCATCCCTAATATTGCAAATGTCCTTTTTAGACTTTAAAATGCAGTTGGTCAGGAAAACACCAAATGTCAGCCATCATTTCTTTGTTTATTTGGATCTTCTCTAGGAATGTAACGAATCTGGAATGAACAGGTGGGCTCATGCCTGCAGGCATTTGAACCCAAGGCCTCAGCAGCTCCACCATCCAGATTTTGCCCCCATGAGACTTTTGGCGGACGTGCAGCAGTCACCACCACCCTCCACCCCCCTCTATCCATAGCCGCGGCTCCACAAACACAGTTGTTCATGAATATGGATTGCAGGCAAGGCTCCCTGGCATCATTAACGTGCCACAAGCCAACATAAATCACTCCACCATAAAATCCTCCAAATGCTCTGATAAAGAAAGTAACACAATAACAACCAGCGCAAGACAAGAAGACAAACACTTCTTGACAGACAGCATTTTTGATTTGTTGCTTATTTTGCTCTTTAATTGAGTTTGTGTAGATTCTCATTGTGCGTCGTAGCATAAACAGCCTAGAAAGAGCCATGTGACAATCTAGTATGCATTTCCTGCAAACATGCTTTTGATGCCAAGACATAGGAAACCGTCCTTTCCTCAAAAAGGAGCTTTCCTACCAACTTTTTCTATTTCATTTTATTGTTATAATTCTGAAACACACATCCTCTAAAAGACCTTCTAACCATCTGCAGTGTTGTTGAGAGGGAACCTTTACGACTTAGGTTTACGATACACATGAACACCATGTGTATTCTCGAGCCGCATATCGAATGTGATGGCACTGCATCGTAAAAAAACCTCCTATTTAAGTCGCATTACTGCTCCAAACTCAAATGAGATTGGCCGGGGTCAACTTGCACACAAGACTGCCTCATTTGTCGCATCATGACAATTATTCAATTTGTCTCTTATCATTTTTTATTTGTGACTATAAACCGCTTGGCATAACCTTTTAAACCCCACTGCCATATTAGATGTTTAACCAACCTTCCCGTTACTAGCGTTACAAAGTCGGCGGTAACTAATAATCTAACGCGTTATTTTTTATATTCAGTAACTCAGTTACCGTTACTACATGATGTGTTACTGCGTTATTTTATTTTATTTTACGTTATTTTTTGTGTAGTATCGGCTAGAAACAGAAGATCTGAGTGTGTTTTATTGGAGCGCTGCAGTGTCGTCCTTTTGAATGTTCTTGTGTCACAAGCCGGAGGCGAGCTCTGTGTGTGTCTGGGTGTGGGTGTGGGTGTGGGGAGGGGTGGGGAGGGGGCGTGTCTGTGTTTACTAACAAAGGGAGCCGGAGTCAGTGTCTTAACATGGAGATATTCTCTCTTCTTTTTTTTGTCGAGCACAAAGAAAAGAACATTATAGTTAAATGTAAGTTGTGTCTTGGATCAAAGATCCCGTCTCCTGTCCAAAACATCAATTCAAATCTGCCTGGTTAGGCTTTGTGTATGTCACATGTGCCTTCCTTAGGTGAAGCCAGGTTTACAGCTATGTTGTTATTATGCTGTTTGTTATGTATGTTATGTTGCAGCTATTTAAAATAGTTTTGTCAATTTGTTCTGGCCTGAAATAAATTGGCCCTTTGAAACATATCTTTGTCTTTGTGTGTTGTATGTAGACCACATTGCTTTCTGAGTTCAGTGATGCAAATGCATGTCAAGTTGATCAACAGGTTGCATTATTCTCCAGTGCAATAACAGTACTGAAATGAAGGCTAAAAGGGCATTAATGGGAGCTTTTTAAAAAAAAAGAAGAAACAAAAAAAGTAACTAAATAGTTACTTTTCACAGTAACGCATTACTTTTTGGTGTAAGTAACTGAATTAGTAACTGAGTTACTTTTGAAATAAAGTAACTAGTAACTGTAACTAGTTACTGGTTTTCAGTAACTAACCCAACACTGCCCGTTACTATGGTGACCTATGCAAGCCCACATGCGGAAACAGGTGCTTGTCCACTTCCAATTTCGCACAAATGCTGATTTATGGAAATGATTGATAAGGCTACAGCACAGAAGAGAACATTTTCCTTCTGTGTTTTTCTGACAATGTAAAGATCAAACAGGCCCCCCATTTCCAGAAAATAAGTGCCTTAAGTTAGATTTTTCCGCCTCTTGTGTTTGAGTACAGCTCTCCTAAAATCGAAACATAAATATGCAGGAGTCAGAGCACGATGTGCAGGCGGGCGGGCATCTCATCTCTTCTTCTTCAGAGCATCTTCAGATGAAATTCTTGGCAGGGAGTCTGCAGTCAATTCTGGGGGCAGCACAATGGCAGCACTTCCAACACAAACATGCTCTTGTCTTAAGAGGGGCAACAATGCAAAACGTCTCTACAAAGCCAGTGATGCATACATATTTTGCTCACATAATTATTTTTTAATCTAAAAGTGAGACAACTTATTTTTCTTTCCTAATAATAATAATGCATATGCATCAAACTGAAAGTGCTAATAAGAATTACTACTGTAATTAATCTCGAAATGTAGAGCTGTAGCAGCACTGTGCATATAAAACACATTTTCTTCCATAATTGATTCATTTTAGTAATCTATTGAACTTATGCACTGCTGTTGATCTGCACATTTCCAATTTGTTGCATTACGAATGATGTGGAAAATGCGTGGCTAATTATTGAGGCATTTGTGGAGATGCTGATTGTTTTGGTGTTGTGTTACCTTTCACGGTTCTGTTTCATGACTGATCAGCTTCTGATTTCCTCGGGGACTTTTCACACCGGCAAATCATCCATTTTGAAGCCACAGAAAACATGCCATATTTGTCGAAAACGATAGGCTTTAACACAATTAAGACAAGATGGAGCAATGCGCAACTACTTCGGATCAAATTAGATTAATAGTTGCTGAATGCGAGTATTAACCGAGTGATGTAATTACAAGTGCAACCCTAAAGCCATTATCAAGACGAGAGGATATTCCCAAATCAGATCAGGATGCTGAACTTCAACCTCTCTGCATTGAGTAGGAGTTTATTTTTATAGCCTCCCTTTGAATTTGTCTTCAAGAAGAGATGAGATTGTGAAACCATCCATTTATAATCACTCAAACGTTTCTATTGGAAGTATTCACAGACTATATTTTCACATTACGCGTTTTAAAGTTGCATCTTACGCATTTCATGTTACAACGTAGAGTTTTACAGCGTTTGATGTTTCACGTTAAAAACACATCTTGTGACCAAATTTTGTGTCATGTTGTCACGTATTACGATGTACATATCATGTTACAACATTTACTTTTACGCCGTCTCGGATTATGACATTTCGTGTTCAAACATTTTGTGTCACGATATTTTGTGTTATGATGTTTGGAGTTATGAAGTTTCGTGTTACGTGTTTTTCTGTAACAATGTTTCATGTTACAAAGTGTCACGTTACGACGTTTGGTGTTACAAAGTTTTGTGTTGGGGCTTTTTGTGTTACAATGTTTTGTGTTACAGCGTTGCGTTTTATGATGTTTCATGTTACAATGTTTTGTATTACGGCTTTTTGTGTTCCAATGTTTAGTGTTACAAGGTGTCATGTTATGTGTCACGGCCTGATATGTTATTTATGAAGTAGCGTGTTACGTTTTATGTTGCAACTTTTTTTGGTACAATGTTTGGTGTTAGAAGGTGTCATGTTTTATGGCAGTTTAAAATGTTACTTGTCCAGTTAACAATTTTATGACGCCGACAGCTTCTTATGAGGAAAAAAAAAATCTAAGTTACAACAAATTTGAAGTGGACCAACTGTTTTATTTTCAACAGATGCAGACAGACATCAAGTTCAAGGGTTAAGTAGGTCTTGCCTTTGGAACATAGGTCAGGATTTTTGCCTTCAGGCCAAGATTGCTCCATTGGGTGTGCTCCATCCAAAACATGAACTGGGTTGGAGGTGAAGTTCTAGAGGAATGTTGAGCACAGGTTGACTCCCTAATGTAATTGTAGCCACATGGGAGAGAGGGAGACAGAAGGGATGGGAAGAGATCTGACAGCCATCCCAATGACAAACAAGAGAGTGTCAGTATTCTCTCTGGGTTGAGGTCGGCCTCATGGCCTGGGGCCAGGCACCACCGATTAAAACATCCTTGCCACAGGGCTTGGGGCAGACACATCCAAATGCAGGACACAGGGAGGTAGAATAAAGGGACAGGAGCATCATGTATAATATTCATTATTATTCTAGTCTCCTTTTGGTGTCTGTCAATTTAAGTCCGGTAGAGTCCCAATAATGCCAACCTTTTGTCAGTGTTGCTAATGTCAGCACAAACATGAAAACTGCGTGATGAATGCAGTTTGTGATTATTTTTTACTTTCATATGTGCAATAATGGAATGGTTGGCACACAAAAAAGAAGTGAATGGTACAAAAAAGTCCTTTGATGAAAGGACTAGCCAGACGCTCGCTCACACGCTTGTGCGTGCGTCCTTGCCCTCTGGAGTTAATCTGGCAGCCTCAACCAATTTACACAAGCGGCATCCTTTTATTTTTTAATTTATTTATTTATTTAACCTTTGCATGCCTTGCATATTCATCCACCCCCATCCAGCGTTCTGTGTCTGTTGTACTCTCGTGCAGTGGGCTTTGGAATAATGTCAAGTACATCAAGGTGGGAGACAGTCATACCCCTGAGGCGGGAAACACCTACTGTATGTGTCACGACATGTGTAGAACCAGCTACCTCTGGTGCCCATTTATTGTGCAGTCTTTTCCCTTACAGTACCAGTTTGGTGTCCATTCCGTCTCATACACGCTGAATTGAGAATTGAGAGAGATTCCGTGCTTGAACTCTTTCTTTAACTTGAGCTTCATGATTTGAGCCGTGCTCTGAAAAGAACCGGATGGAACACGTTTTATTTGCTAATGGGGCTTGGATGGCAGTTGAATGAATTGCTTGAATGGTGCTGTGTGTGTGCGTTAAGCCACATCATGGAGCATGAGCAGTGTTTACCCTGTTCATCACTGTGTCTGAGCAGTAATTGGCCAAACACAAACAGAGGTTTTTGTTTTGTGATGGTATTAGTCATGCTGGTGGGAGAAGCTTGGTACTGCTTCCTGCTGTAATGTGTTCAATAAATCCTCTGGGCATGCTGATTCTCTTGAATGTTTTGAAGCGGATCCAAACATGGGGGCCCATCAATTTTCTTTCCACTAAGCTTGCCCAGATCAATTAAATCAAAGTTCATCTCAGCCGGACTTTAATTATTTAATGAACAACATGTGGATCTGGCGAGGCTTTGCGAGCATTGAATGAGAACTGAAGGGATGGGGGACTCTATTCAACATGATGGCCTTCATCTTTGGCGACTTGTTGGCTTATGGCTCACAGGGCCTTTGTATCAATCTGTGTTATTTCATCCGCTACCTGAAACTTCCCACTAAGTACCACCACTACAGTTTTCATAAAGAATGCATTCCTGAGTTTAGTGCATACATGTGTAGCCTGACAGACGACTCTCAGGAAGCAGCTAGCAGTTCTAAGGTTGTAGCTCGCTGCCAATATTTGCTGTCTGCTGTGTCTGCGATGAGGTAGCGACTTGTCTAGGGTATACCCCGCCTTCCACCAAAGTGCAGCTGTGATAGGCACCAGCTCCCCCATGAGTTCGAGAGGGACAAGTGGTAGAAAATGGTTGGATGATGGATGTATTCTTGAAGTAAAAAGGCGAATGGTGACTATATCGTACCAATAAGAGAAATTCACTGTCAACATGTCATGCAGTGTTTTACATCCTCACAGACCACTACTGCCTGCTAGGCTTCCTCTTGTCCATTGTCTATCAAAAGTAATTTTTTTGTATCTGTGAAAAAGGAAGTAGAACTGTAGTACACGTTTTGATTGTTCTGTGATGGAGCTCGTAACCCAAAATACTTGCATTTCAAATCAATGTTTCCGTTTGAAATTAATTGATTTTTAATTAATATGTTCTGTACTTCGAAAAAACAGCACAATGTAACATGCTTTGTAGTAAGAAAAACTAACTTCTACAAAAAGAGTATTGTATCAAAAACAATGCAATAGAGTTTACTACAGTAGTAGTTTCATGCTGGCAAGTGGTACTTCAATTTACAGCATACTTACTTTTAGACAAGAGCTGTCTTTTGACTTTTGTTTATGCTTTAAGTTGCGAGCATAATTTGACTTAGCCCAACTGGCCGCTGGTTGATGTGATGTTTGTCACAGGGTTGTGCCATTTGAAGAATGAAGAGTAAATGTATTGTTACACTTTGAATTTCTTGCAACAAGCATACGTTTTGTTCAGACAGTTGTGCTCGTTTGAGTATCGCTCAGAGATCGACACAATCCTGCCTTCTAAACACCAGAACTGAGAAAGTTAGATCAAAAGAGAAGAAGCGGAAGAACAAATCAAAGAAACAAACCATTAAAATCGTGTCGTACCTCTTAGCAGCCAAACCGGCGAGTTAGTGTCAGTAACACAAGCTTCAGCCAGCGTCGTCGGCATGCAGCCACAAACATCCAAACAACGAACATTTATCCATGAAAATATTTGAGAAGCCGCAGATGCTGTCTGATGTGTTTCAATTTGTTCCGTGTACTCCTGACTTAACAAACTAGACGGTCGAACAATAGCTTTGGTACGCAGACTTCTCCAGTCCGTCAGTCGGATGCATCTGTGTACAACATAAACAACAATTTCCTAGTTTCTATTGTTACATGAAGGAGAAGCATCCCAAAGGAGAAGGAAAAACCAAAGTCTGCTTCCAAAGGTAAATGCTAACCAATATTGTGACATTAATTCATAAAATTATTGTGGCTGTTTGTAATATGTTGTATTGTAGTGTTATTCCATCAATATATATATATATATATATATATATATATATATATATATATATATATATATATATATATATATATATATATATACATATATAAAGTTAGCTTTCCTCTATAAAAGGCATGTTACATGTTAAAGTTGTGGTGCTTTGGGAGGGCCAAGAATGGATTAAAATAATTTCAATTTATTTCAACAGATGGGGCTGATATCACATGCGAGTGTTTAGAGTTACGAGCTCTGTCATGGAACGCAATGTGCTCGTCTTCTTCCAAGCACTGTCTTTCACACTTACTCTCTTTCTTCCCATTGTTAGAAAAACAAGGTTATGTCTTCCTAGCTTTTATATAACGAGCTATCGAGTGAGACGCAGATGGTTTTGTTAAATCTTACGGGGTTCACTGTGACATTCGCCATGCCAAAGCATAACCTAAAGCATAACTGTTAGCTGAGAGACAGCTCGCAAACTTATGAGCTGGGGCACTCATAAACCGAAGTACCACTGTAGTTTTCTTTAGACACAGTAAGTCACTCATGATTTCTCTGGTTTGGTTTTCAGAGAGAGTGCTCAAATGCAATGTGCGTTAGGGCACATATGCACCACTTTTGGATGCATGTAAGTTTTACCTTATACCTCCATAAGTAAGGACAGTGATGTTTACACTGTTTCAACAGCATATGTCTACGCAGATATATCTCAAATAACAGTCAAATAATGCATTCATATTTTAAACAATACTGCTTGTTTGAGGAGGAAATGTGTAATTTGCTGGAGAACTGTAGTGTTTTACATTAGCATTCGTGTATTGAGCTCCTCTCCTTTTGATTATCGTGGCTCACCTCCCAGGCCTTAAGTCAAAAGGAAGAAGACCTTTTCTCATCCCTATTTACACAATGATGCATCAGCACTTTGGGCGCCCCGGGTCAATGTAAGTCTGCCAGCACCTCCCGTAGCCTGTCAGAGTCAATAGACAGACTGACATGACATGCCCTACATCCATGATTGAATTACCAGCTATTTGTCCGCCATGATTGTCTTGCCGTCATATCAGCGTTAATCTCATTGTGGGTGTTGTCATCTCGCATGACACAGGAATCAAGTAATTCTACAGCACCATTATTGTCTTTGTGCATTTGATCCCATTAAGACTGATTTGAATTTCTCCAGGATGTTCATTAATTTTAAGTTTTAGTCAAATTGTGAAGTGAAGTGACTCTAGAGACTCAAAGCACTTTACATAGTGAAACCCATTATCTACATCCTTTATGCTACATTTAAACTACTGTGGGTAACACTGGGAGAAGGTGGGTAAAGTGTCTTGCCCAAAGACTCAATGGCAGTGACTAGGATGCTAAAGTGGCAATCGAACCTGGAACCCTCAAATTGCTGGCACGGTCGAGGTCTACCAACCGAGCCACGCCGCCCCCTATTTAAATTATCTTTTAAATTCCACTCAAAATTAAAAATGTTTTTTAGATTAACAATACGCTAGCACAATTAGTGATCAGTACTGGTAAGAATTAAAGACGGTAGTATTGGTTCGATACTGGCCAAATTGACCAGATTGGATATAAGGGAAAAAAACCTCAAGTCTGATCTGAAAGCCAAAACTATCATATAAGTGCTCAATTTAAAGTTGCTTAACATGACGTAAATATACGTAGAAGCTGGTACGCATTGATCCACAGTTACTAGAGTCTGATCCTAGAGATCCACTGGATGCGTAACGGCTGCAGAATGGCGCCGCCACGGCAGCAGACTCTTTCTGCTTCCATTCTAGTCAATGTGTCAGCTTCACTGCCTTAGGAACGTCTGCGCATGGCGCCGCTATGCCGGTGCCGTACCGCATCCCTGCGCTAAATATACTCAGAGCTTCTATTTTTTTGCCAAACGGCACAACACGGCAGATCAATTTAGCTCAAATCTGTTTGTATTGGACAGGAAGTTAATAACAGACATAAAAATATAACATCCAGTTTGTTTTCAAAATGAAATCCTCCGTGTTCAAGGCGGGTCGTACTTTACACTTTAAAATTCCTAATGGGCGGTTACGGACCTGAAGTCGACTTGTCAAAGGTTTTCAGACATCATTTTACCGCCTTGACACAAATGGATGAGAGCATGCTGATCTGGGTGTCCAAAATCAAAGAATCACATTATAGGCATAACCTGGACAGCTCTATGGGGAAGCAGGGGAGTGGTTAGCCGTAGTTGAATGAGATGTTTGTGTGTGTGCGTGTCTGTGTATGTTTGTGTGCAACACTCGCCAGTTGCTGGTTGTTACTGTTGTGTTGTTGCTTGCTACAAATAGAAAATCTAATTGTCATTCTGCAAGGCAAAACTGTCGTCTTTTCCACAAGTTAAGGCTGGAATATACTCTCGAGTCACATAGTTAGCATCCCCCCTGACAGCGTCTTGTTTGATTTATAGTTCTTCTGTGGGGGTGGCACCAGACTTGTAATTCTGTTCCAAAACATTAAGGAGCAATGTCTTCAGAAAGAGCCACCACAGCTGTTGTTGACTAGATACTGTATTTCCTTCTTGTGACAGTCACGATAGACGACAACCACAACATGGACATTTTTGTCTACACTGAAACTAATCATTCAGAATCATCAGTTTACTTGTAATGGACGTTTTACTCATAAACCAGAAGAAAATACCTTCGTGAAGATTGACTGTACAACTTATTAACAAGTTGCGGCAGAGAACGCCAATATTATTAGAAACTCTATTCGGCCATTTGAGACATAGGTATCATGTAGTTGTAAATAAACACAACTGTTAATTAACTCTTGTAAGTTAACAACATGCTGGTGTTAACCTGTGTGGTCATGTTTAGAGTTCACATGTTCGTAAATATACAGTGCCTGAAAGATTATTGACGGACAATAAGAAGGGTTGAGTGTGGCAGAAAAAGACGTGTGCACGAGAAAGGCGAGCAACATGCCTAGCCACACCACGCCAAGCTCCACCACGCCAAGTTCCTCCAGTAGCAGCTCCACGCCAAGTTCCTCCACTAGCAGCTCCACGCCAAGTTCCTCCAGTAGCAGCTCCACGCCAAGTGCCACCAGTCGCAGCTCCACCACGCCAAGTGCCGCCAGTCGTAGCTCCACGACGCCAAGTGCCGCCAGTCGCAGCTCCACGATGCCAAGTGCCGCCAGTCGCAGCTCCACGACGCCAAGTGCCGCCAGTTGCAGCTCCACGAAGCCAAGACCAAGACCCAAGCCAAGACCAAGACCCTCCATACCAAGACCCAAGCCAAGACCAAGACCCAAGCCAAGACCAAGACCCTCCATGCCAAGACCCTCCATGCCAAGACCCGCCATGCCAAGACCCGCCATGCCAAGACCCGCCACGCCAAGCTTCGCTGCCTGAAGCGCCACGCCAAGCTTCGCCGCCTGATATGCCACGCCAAGCTTTGCCGCCTGCCACGATGACGACGCATCCACCTCCTCGTCGGCCGCGGATGTGGCCATTCCATGGGCGTCCGCCACGGCAGGTACGCCGACCTCCTCGTCGGCCACGGATATGACCATTTCCAGGTCGCCCACCTCGTCAGGTGCAGCGGCGTTCTACGCGCCGTCGCCACATAACTCTGACCTGGTGGATTCGGGGACACTTGGTCTGGCGACCCACCGCCATGTCCCCCTCCCGCCCTGCCATGACTCTTGATCATTGTTTTTTTTTTTACATCTGGGAGCTGTCCCTAAGGGAGGGGCTCTGTCATGTCTGGGATCATGTTTTGTTGAGTTATGGTTTGCTTGGTTTTTGGACTCTTTTTAGTTCCTGCTTTTTCACTCCCTTGTCTTGTTTCCATGGTTACCCATTAGTTTCACCTGTTCCACGTTTGAACTCATTGTGCACTCTTGTTTGTTTTGTCACCATAGCAACCCATTAGTTTCACCTGTCCTCATGACTCACGCACCTGTCTTTAATCATGTCTTCACTATTTAGGCCCGTAGTTGCCAGGCAATCAGCCTGGCGACATCACACTCTCGCTCGATCCTATCGGCTCCTGGCTGGTTCCTATCGTTGGTTTGGAGGAAGAAGCTTGCCGTCGTCGCTCCTGCTGTCCCCGCCCCCGGAGGCGCGGGGTGGATCACCGCCACCTGCGGGCTGTGTGTCGGGCCCCACCCGGATTAATTGCGACCTTGGACGTGCTGGCCCCCGCCAGGTTCGGTCTTGTGAACGCAAGATCTTTGACAAACAAAACTTTTATCCTGAAGGATTTCTTCACTTCCCGCGGACTGGACTTCCTCTGTGTGACGGAGACATGGCTGAGAGCCGGTGAGTCCGCCCCTCTTAATGAACTTCTGCCTCCGGAGTGTTCCTACTTTAATTCCCCACGGCCGTCCGGTCGAAAAGGAGGAGGATTAGCAGTCGTTTTTAAAAATGACTTTAAATGCCGCCAGATCCGCCGACAATCCTCCTTTTCAAGCTTCGAACTGTGCATGTTTGAACTGGGTCTTTCTGATGTCGTCCTGTGTGCCGTCATCTATCGACCACCCAAGTACCACAAAGACTTTATAACTGACTTTTCTGAATTTCTGGCTGAAATCCTGCCCAAATATGATCGTGTCCTTATTGTGGGTGATTTTAATATTCACACCTGCTGTCCAGATGAGCCGCTTTCCAGGAGCTTCCTGAATATAATCGACTCATTTAACTTTGTACAGTCTGTGTGTGGTTCTACACATGAACGCGGGCATACACTCGATTTAGTGCTCTCGTATGGTTTGTGTGTTTTTAATTTGGACATTTGCGACGCTGTGTTCTCTGATCACATGCCGATCCTGTTTGATATTGCCACGCAGTGTCCAGTTAGATTGTGCGCACCGCCCCAACGCTCTCGCATGTTTAATTCTTCGTCTCCTGCTCGGTTCTCCTCTATTTTTTCGACTCTTTGTGATGATAATTCTGCAGCATCTGTGTGTCTGAATACTGAAGAGTTGGTTTCTGGGTTCAACTCTATTTGTTTACAAACACTGGACACGTTCGCGCCTTTCAAATGCCGCCGCGCTAAAGCTACGCCTCAGCCCTGGTTGAATGACGTCACTCGGGCTGCCAGGCGCGTATGTAGAAGAGCAGAGAGAAAATGGAAAAAAGACAGGCTGCATGTGTCCTTTGCCATTTTTAAAGAAAGGCTGTTTTCCTTTCAGATGACTGTAAAAGCAGAAATGAATATATATCTATCTCAGATTATATCTTCTAACTGTAACAACCCCAGAGTTCTGTTTAAAACTATTAACACTGTCATTGATGCTCCCAAATCTGCTGGTTTTGATGCTTCTTTTGAATTCTGTGAAAATTGTCTCCATTTTTTCACTGACAAAATTGTGTCAACTAGAGCCAGTCTATCTCAGCCTTCATATGACCCTTCTGTTCCCCTGCATTTCTCTTCTGTTTTCCATCAGTTTGAGCCGGTGTCCTTTTCTTTTTTAAGTGACACAGTTAGTCATATGAAGCCCTCTGGTTCTCCTGCAGATGCCCTCCCACCTTGCCTGTTTAAGGAGGTACTTGCTACTATTGGATCAAGTGTCCTTAACATTATCAATAGTAGCCTCTCTTCTGGAATAGTTCCAGTAGAGTTTAAACATGCAGTGGTACGACCTCTGCTTAAAAAACCCAGCCTCGACCCCTCTCTCCTCTCTAACTTCAGACCTATCTCTAATCTTCCATACATTTCCAAAATATTAGAGAAGGTTGTCTACAGTCAGTTGTTGCCCTTCTTAGAGGATAATGGTATCACTGAACTGTTCCAGTCCGGTTTTAAAGCCCTCCACAGCACAGAGTCAGCGCTTCTAAAAGTTTTTAACGATATCCTCCTGTCCACTGATTCTGGTAAATATGTTGTCCTGGTGCTTTTAGATCTGTCTGCTGCGTTCGACACCGTCGACCACGCCACCTTAATCACTCGTCTTGAGAACTGTGTGGGCATTAAGGGCGCCGCCCTCAACTGGTTCCGGTCGTACCTAACCGACAGGAGTTTTTGTGTAAAAGTAGACAGTTTTATGTCGTCCACAGCTCCTTTACCACATGGGGTCCCCCAGGGCTCAATCCTTGCCCCAATTTTATTTGCGCTTTACCTTCTCCCCCTTGGTTCTATTTTTAGGAAGTACAGTATTGCATTTCATTTTTATGCCGATGATTGCCAGATTTATTTTCCCATGGCACAAAATAACACGGTTCAACATCTTACTGACTGCCTGCACGACATCAAAGTCTGGCTTTCAGCTAACTTCCTGAGCCTAAATGAAGACAAAACAGAAGTTATGTTGTTCGGTCCAAGTCGCTCTCCCTCCCCCAACGTTGACCTCGGCACTCTGACCCCGTATCGCAGCGACTCTGTCACAAACCTGGGGGTAAAGTTTGACTCAGATTTTAAATTCGAAAAACAAATCAGCAGCGTCGTTCAAAAAAGCTTTTATCAATTACGCCAAATCGCGAAAGTGAAACCGCTTCTATCAAGACATGATCTTGAGAAATTAATCCACGCTTTTATCTCGACTCGTCTTGATTACTGTAATGCCCTGTATGTAGGCATTAGCCAGGCCTCCCTCGCCCGCCTGCAGCTCGTGCAGAACTCTGCTGCTCGTCTGCTAACACAGACCCGCAGACGTGAGCACATCACCCCTATTTTAGCATCCCTTCACTGGCTCCCTGTGCGTTACCGAATACATTTTAAACTCCTTTTATTTGTTTTTAAATGTCTAAACAACCTCGCGCCAACCTATCTCTCCGACCTCCTTCAGCCTTACTTCCCCACCCGATCCTTAAGATCAGCCGATCAGCTGCTGTTGACGGTCCCTGACACAAGGCTGAAGCTTAGAGGTGACAGAGCTTTCGCCGTTGCTGCTCCCAAGCTCTGGAACGACCTACCCCTGAGTGTTAGACAAGCCTCCTCTCTTCCTGTTTTTAAATCTCTCTTAAAAACATACTTTTATTCCATGGCTTTTAACACTGAGTGATATCCATCCTGCAATGGCGCCCCATAATACACCTGCTGTGATCCTGTTTTTATGTTTTTATGTTTTTATTAATTCTATTTTAATTATTTATTTTTTATCGTGTTCTGTTTGTGTTGTGTTGTGTTTGCTCGGTACTCGTTTTATCTTTTAACCTGCTCATTGTACAGCACTTTGGCTACCCCTGTGGTAAATTTTAAATGTGCTTTATAAATAAAGTTGATTTGATTTGATTTGATATACCCCTGACACTCTTGATGCCATCGTTCATGCTGCGCTTTGCTTCCGCAAGTAAGTTGTGTTTATTTATGCCACAGTTAGTGTCTTTTGTTTTGCCATGTTCATAGTTATGCATAGTCCAAGTTTTTGTTTCCTGCGTTAAGTTTTGTGACTCCACTGTGAGCGCCTTTTGTCTGTTCCTTTTTTGAATGTTAAAATTAAATATGTAATTACCTTCACGCCATGTCCGGTCCAAATCCTTTGCACCATGGGAAAACAAACCACGCCAAAGTCCAAGTCCTGACAGTGCATTGATTTCCGTTTCCATTGCAGCGCACGTCTGATTTCTGGCAACATATGTGTGTTCCTACTTCCGGAATTAAACACCAGTGCGTTTTCTTCTCATGGCAGACATGGTAACAAACAACGAAAACAAATATTTTTGGACAAATGAGGATTTACAACCTTATACTTTTGGAGCTAAATATATTGCTGCTTATAGAAGCGAGCACAAAGGAAGAGTGAGACGTTGGAGCAGAGGGAAGTCGGGAGAGTGAAGTGAAAGTGATTTTGACCCTATAATTATGGAACTTGGAGACAAGCTATTTCGACATAAATGGATAGCTTACCCAAAATCAACAGGAAACCAAATGAGTGAGTCACTTTAATATCGATTATGATACAAGCAGCACGTCATGCGTGTTATTACAACTACAGTACATACACTGTCTGGCTAGCTGTGTACAAACAAAAGATGAAATGTGGACGAATACTTTACAGATACTGTAATATGATTTTTCATGTTTTTCAATCAGTACATATTGGTGTTGTATCGCAGTGTTGTGCACTACAAACTCAAACGTGTCTCGTGTTGATGTAGAAACTACCTTATCTCTTGCCGCAGCTAGATTTTAAGGATAATACCGTTGCATGGCGATGTGTTACTCTGCAAGAAAAATAGTTCCTCAGTGTTCGCTCTTACAATAACAATGTCGCTACAGCTTGGTTGTTATACAGGTTATTGAATGAAGTATTGTTGACGGTTTTTGAATGCATTTTTAAAGTGATTTAGAGGTAGTATTGATTGCTTCCATTAGCTGCATTGCTAGCCACCTAGAACGAGCCAATTTTTATATGTTAGAAAGCGCAAAAAAAAACAAAAAACATTTGTCTTCTTGTCTTTCATAATAATTGTGAACGATAGGCAAAATTCCCCCAAAAAAGCAGTTCCCTTTTAAAGCTTACATAAAACACATAATGTGAGTCTTGTTGGGGTCAATTAATTTTCTATTTTTATTTTTTTCATTTTGAACATGATGTTTCTAATATTTAGCAAAGTAGATTTGATCAAAACTTTTATGACAGGAAAGGAGAAAAGAAGCTAACATTAAAAGTAGGACATTAAAAGTGGTATCAATACCAAAAAAATAATAATTGTGTTGCTCTTTAATGTTAGTTGATGAAACGTTGGTCTACGTGCTTATTCTGTGCATGGAAACACTCAGTACGTACCATGTTTACAGTAGGTGATGAGTGCTGCATGTTCATATGTTCTTTGCTGCTCAGCCACATTTCCAGTGAATTAATTAGCTGCGATGTTCAGCCTGTCATAATTACCATGCGGGGTCGGTGCTGACTGAATTATGATTACTACGCGAATACATCTTCACTGTGGGATGTTAAACTGGAAATAGGCTTCTATGTACACCGTTGATGAACAGGAGTTTTCAGAATTTGAAAATGTGTTAGTCTTAGGAAATGTGTCACAATAGCGCCCTTGTATGTTTTTTTTCATTTTATATAACGACAACAATACATGCAATTAAGAGGAATTCGATTCGATTCTCAAATCACCTCTTGGCTGCTGACGTATGATGTATATGTGCAGTGAATAAGTGCAAAAGCTGCCTAAAAATGTCTTTCCAGAAATAAAAATACATTTTTTTACAATTATGAATTTATTTGAAATTGGAATAAATAAGAATTGTGATTGGGATGTGAATGTATTTTTTTTCAGCACCCAAATAAATGGACATTCAAAAGGGCTTTTATACCTTTTTCATCTATAGTTAATAACTCAAACAATGGTGGAAAATGCGTGCATTTTCTTTCATAGTCTTCTTAAACTGCACAGAATGTCTGAGACTCCTCAAATATTGATTCCCCTCCTTTATTTAAAATTGTATTTCAATGCAGTGGACCTCAGATCCCGGGCGTTAGTGGTTAAGGCAGCTCTTTTCAAATAGTGGGGCAGGCCTTACTGGAGGGGTCAGGGATGTGAGCACCCTTTAGAGAAAAAAAAGAGGAGAATTGAGGAAAAAACTGGGCGTGAAAAAAAATGCTGCTTTCATGTGTGAAAACTTGCCTGGTTTGCATTGGTTCATCATTTACCTGGGGATAATTCTGCAATATACAAACACATAAATTCTCCTTGAAGGTTCAAGCGTCTCACTAATCTATCTACAGTAACGGCCTTGCACGTGTAAATTAATTTTTTTACAGCCCGTCACACCTTTTGCGAGATACCCGGTGACACAACTTCACAGCGACTCATCGATGGCTGTAATTCATTGGCTGCCGTTTTTAAAACCTCATACTTCACCTTGTTTCTCTGACGTGAAGCCGGCCTGGCACGTGCTGTTTAATGGGGAGATGAATGGCCGCCCGGGCGCTGCTCATTCGTCCCCTGCGTAAGTCATGATGAATAACAGGAGCAGACTGACGGGACACGGGGACAGTTAAGAGTTGAGATATCAACATCAACACAGGCTCAAACAACCGCGGTGTAATTTAGCAAGTCGTTAAATCACCAGCAGAGAAATATGAGTCCAAGGTTCATGAGTCCATCTTGAGTGATGGACAATCACAGTGGTCTGCAAGGCTGGTGTTGTTGCGGAAATGAGATTGGTGGTGGAGGGGCTTAGGGGGGTTGTCACTAACTTTAAACGTGTTAATTATAGACGTGAAAATAAATCAACACATGAGCAATAGATTGAGATAGAAATGTGAGATAAAGGTGGTGGGATGCAGGGTAGACCGCCCCAATTTAGGATGGACCAGCTGCTGTCCCCTCAAGCAAAGTATTTTACCCCAAACAGCACCTGTAAAAAAAAATCCCCATCTGTTGCAGTGGGCCCTGGAATATGTCAGCACTGGCTGAAGGCTGTCTTTACTGCGCCAACGTTGGCTGTCTGGCTCTCAGGGTCTTCTCTCGTCAGCTGCACCCCGTCGGCTGGTTGAGAGAGAGAGATGATGCTGTGGCAGTCAGACAGCCGCAGCCTCTGGGAGGGAGGAAGCGGGTGAGGGGTATTCCATGGTTACACAAACCCTCTGTTGTTGTACGCCATTACGGTGGCGAGATTGTAAACGGCTTCATCTCCTAAATGTCACAAAAGGTGCTCTGTGTATAAAGCAGTTGCACTTGCTCCCTTGGATAACAACAATAATGGCAAGCAAGCAGAAGCACAGATGTTACCTAAAAGCTTGGACTGCCATATGGGTTTTATGAATGTTTTTGTTGCAACAATTCCAAACCATACAGCATGGGTGCAATATGAAAGCCAAATCTATTTATTTTTGTGCTCACTGTCTAAGCAAAAAGCACCACTTTGATGCTTATACTGTCATATTGCAAGGCAAGTGACAATAAACACAGTAAAATTGCACTGACTAAAAAGGCTGAATTTACACTGAAGGTTTAAATATTTACAAGTAACAGTTTTCATGACCTTCAAGTGAAACAGTAATTACAGAATAATCATTTAAATACTTCAATATTACAAATAAACTGATAGCTAGGAACTAATTCAATAATATGAAATAAAATCATAAAAATAATAACTGTCATATTTTTTTCTGCAAACCAGCAGCATTAAAAGGGACCTTTGCAAACCCAATGTTTATTTCCAATGGTACCTGCTTTTGTGAGATTAGGATTTACATAAGGCATAGAGGCATGGCAAATATATTTATTATTTATTTAAACAAACTTGCTTTCCTTTATGCATGCTCCAAATGAACTGCTTGAAATTTCTGTAGCTAGAGATGTATTCGTTGCTAGTTACATAAGCGGATATCTCCTATATGGTCCTAATTTTTCTCTATCCTCTTGTTGTGGGGCATAATGGCTCGTACCTGGACATGTGTGTTAGCGGGCCTTGCTCGCAGGGTGTAGTGATGCGTCTAGTGCAGCATGCTAGAGAGACGTTGCATGTAGGGATGCATGTGACGCATAGCTCCTGCCGCTGACCGACCCAGCTGGGTAAAGGAAGCCGAGTGCGTAAGCCTTCCGAGGTCAGTACATAGCCTCTCCTTCACCAAGACCCCTCACCTTGCCTCCACGTGGCAGCACACGGTAACTGGAGTCTCGCGACTTCAGGCTAAAAGGTAGGGGATCGACCCGCTGCCTTGCGGGTAAGTCCAGGAAGACAAAGGCTAGGGGAGCACACCCTGAGAGAAAAGCACCGTGATGGAGGCACACGTAGGCGGGCCACGACAGACTGAGGGTTCCGGAGGCCTCCTGCAGCTATGAAGAGGTGCTGGTTGTCCTGGGTTTCCCCCTTGCCACTAGGCTCCATCTCTTTGTGGCGAAGATAGTACGGCTGTGAACTGTGCACCCCCAGAGGCACTTAAAACGTATCACCGCACAGGTCTCTGCTTCTGACCTTGGTGGATCCAGAACAGCAATTGGATTCTGAAGCACAAAGTCTGACGCCGTCAGGATGTCTGATAACGGGGGCAGGTTAGAATGAACTGGGAGCTTCTAGTTAGATCCCTGCACGTCAGCGATACAGGGCTATAATGGTCGATATCAGCTGGGAATTGAGTGGCAGCTGATTTCGGCAGACCCCTGTATGACTGAGCAGCCCTATTTAGGCGCCACACTGCTCACCCCAAAGTTGGGGGAAGGCCTAGAAAAGGTGGCCTAAACATTGCCCACTCTTCACACCCCGGGTAGGATACCGCACCTACCGGGACATTCCACTACCGCGGTCGAAAAACAAAAAATAAACAAGTTCCCCTGAAATTGGCTACATGGAACATTAGAACCCTCCTGGACAACAACCCTGACAGGCCGCAAAGAAGAACTGCGCTTGTTGCTGCTGAGCTCAGACGTTATGGAATTGACATCGCCGCCTTGAGTGAAACCAGACTTCTGGATGAGGGATCCCTAAAGGAAGAAGGCCAGGGTTATACCTTTTTCTGGAAGGGTTACCCAACAGAAGGTCCGCATCACCATGGTGTTGGTTTGGCAATAAAAAACAGCCTGCTACCCAGTTTCACTGAAACACCTACCGGCATAAGTGAAAGACTCATGTCTGTCCGTATTCCCCTTGCAAAACACCGCTACGCAACTCTTCTCAGTGCCTATGCGCCAACTTTACCATCCGAGAATGAGGCAAAGGACCGTTTCTACCAGGAACTAGATGAGGCCCTACAGCGCATTCCTAGCAGTGACAAAATCCTCCTGCTTGGTGATTTTAATGCCAGGGTGGGGAAAAAACACCTCATATGGAAAGGAGTGATTGGGAAGCATGGTATCGGGAAGGTCAACAGCAATGGCATGAGGCTACTCAGTCTCTGTGCTGACATGACCTGACAATCACCAACACAATCTTCCAACAGAAAAATAAACACAAGGCTTCCTGGATGCACCCACGATCCAAGCAATGGCATCTGCTGGATTACGTCATCGTGAGACGCAAGGACACCAAGGACGTGCACATCACCCGTGCAATGCGAGGTGCTGACTGCTGGACTGACCACCGCATGATTATCTCCAAGTTGCGAGCGTCAGTACGTCCCCCTGTTCGTCTCCGAAAAACTGGAAAGAAGCGGTTGGACTGTGCCCGGCTTGAAGCAGACGAGGCCCGGAACAGCCTTCGATCCTCCATTGCAGGGAAGCTGCAGGAAATCGACCCCTTCCTGAGCCCTGAAGGCAGTGTTGATGACAACTGGACCTGCCTTAGCTCAAAGCTCTATGAGGCTGCAGCCGAGTCTATTGGCTACCGCCGTAGGAAGCATCAGGACTGGTTCGACGAAAACTCAGAATCCATCAGAACCATACTGGACACCATGCACAAGGCCCATAACGCAGCCCCGAACAACCCTACATGTGTCAGGCTAAAGCAGCACTGGAGAACATCAAGGAAGGAGGTACAGTCTGTCCTACGAAAACTGAAAAATGACTGGTGGACTGACAAGGCTCAAGAAATCGAACATTTTTTGCAGTGAAGAATGACATGCACAACTTCTATAATGCTGTGAAAACCATCCATGGCCCCAGGAACTCCTCTCTTTCACCTGTGAAGTCGGCTGATGGCTCAACCCTCATAAAGGACCAGAAACAAGTTGTGGATAGATGGGCGGAACACTTCCAAACACTTTTAAACCAACCTGCCACCCCTGATCTGGCAGTGCTGGATGAGCTGCCCAGCTACCCAACTATTGAAGAACTGGATCTTCCACCAACCTTCTCTGAAGTCCTGGCTGCAATTAGGTCACTTAAGAACAACAAGACCCCTGGCCCGGATGGCATCCCTGCAGAGATCCTTAAACAGGGAGGCTATCTCTGTACCAGAGCAATTTTCCACTATATTGCTGATATATGGAAGCGCGGAGCAGTCCCCCAACAATGGCGGGATGCAAATGTTGTAACCATATATAAAGGGAAGGGTGAGAAGTCTGTCTGTGGCAATAGTAGGGGAATATCCCTCCTGTCTGCTGCTGGCAAGGTTCTTGCCAAAGTGATGCTGTCAAGACTCATACAGAGCATAACGGAACACCTGTTGCCTGAGTCTCAATGTGGCTTCAGGACAAATCGCAGCACTGTGGACATGATTTTCACAACACGCCAGCTACAAGAGAAGTGTCGAGAGCAAGTTGGTTGCCTGCGGAGGTTTGCAAACATTTTGCAAAGTTTCCACGAGGGGATGATGGCTCAGGTAACAACAGGAGGACATGAGTCTAGGCCTTTCAATGTATCCACAGGTGTCAGACAGGGTTGTGTACTTGCACCTGTACTATTCAACATCTTCCTCATGAGTGTCACCTGGCTACTGCACAAAGAAGTTGAGGGAAGCAGTGGTGTGCTGGTGGATTACAGGTTGGATGGAAGCTTATTTAACACCAGAAGGCTGCAGGCGGCTACCAAGGTCAAAACTGTGAACATTGTGGAATTACAGTATGCTGATGATTGTGCCTTTGTGGCACATACATCAGAGGCACTGCAGGCGACGCTAACAGCTGCTGTGAAGGCCTATAGTAGACTGGGTCTCACTGTGAACACTGTAAAGACGGAGGTACTGTGCCAGTGGAACTCCCCTCCGCCAACTCGACCACCATCACCTGTCTTTAACATCGATGACAAGACCCTAGCAATAGTCCCAGACTTCAAATATCTTGAGAGCATCCTCTCCGAAAACTGCAGCATGGACAATGATGTTCAAAATCGAATAAGATCTGCCTCAGCCTCCTTTGGTAGACTGCGTAAGAGGGTGTATGTGAACAAAGACCTCAGCATACATACCAAGGTGGCAATCTACCAAGCCATCTGTGTCTGCACACTATTATATGGCTGTGAAGCTTGGACCCTGTATCGCCGCCACATCCAACAGCTGGAGAACTTTCACATCAAGTGTCTCCAGCGGATCCTTGGGCTGACATGGCGTGATCGTGTGCCACACACGGAAGTCCTGAGTAAAACTGGTACCAAGAGCATGGAGGCCACTTTTCTCCAGTACCAACTGCGATGGGCCGGCCACACCATCAGAATGCCAGTTGATAGACTTCCCCGACAACTGCTATATGGTCAACTTCATCATGGCCAGAGATCTGCAGGAGGCCAAAAGCGGAGGTATAAGGACCACCTGAAAAGAACTCTCAAGAGGTGTGGAATACAGCACACACAGCTGGAAAGCTCTGCCTCAGATCGCCCCCTCTGGAGGCAACTCTGCCATGCAGGCCTTCAACATTTTGAAGAGGAGAGAAGCGCAGCGAGGGAAGGGAAACGCCAGAGGAGGAAGATGGGCCCTGCAGCCAAGACCACAACAAACACTAACTTCATATGCCCCCATTGCAATAGAACATGTGGTTCTCTTATTGGACTTTTTAGTCACCTCAAAACTCACCAATAGAAGAAGTGGAAGTCATCATCGGAAACGATGGGCTACCATAAGCAAGTAAGCAACCTGGACATGCATCCTCCACTGTTGCCATTTCTTTTTTTCTTTTTTTTGTCCTGTCCAGCTTCTCAGGCATATCATATTTTTGATGTAGATGCCCATATTGGCTGTACAAATTTACTTTACTAAAGAGAAGTGTAGGATACTTCTCTTGTTGCCTTATTTGTATTTTACTTTATTAAATGTATTATATTATCATTTGGTACAGCCGGGCCGGAGCAGGAGGGGATAGAAAGAGAAAAAAAGGAAGACAGAGGGGGAAATTGTGGGGACAAGAGGGGGATAAGACAGAGAGACAAAAACAACAACAGCAAACACAACAATAACAACAACAACAACAATAGAGCAACATCAGCAAATACAATATGTACAAATATGATGGTAAACGTGATAGCAAAGAAGCAGTTATTGAAATAAATAATATTACAGAAATGACAATGAGCATTATTACACTACAACTGGAGCAATACAAATACCAATAGAAATAGCGCTATTGATAATGACTAATACCAATAATTTACCTTTATTATCAACAATACAGTTGTTCAAATGCATATACGTAATGATAACTACAGATACAAAAGAAAGCAGAAAAATGGAGGGGAAGAAAGAGAAGTCAGATATATAAACCTTGTAGATTGTTATAGTAAAAATAGGTTAAGCTTTGTCAGTGTGCCATGTGTTACCCAGTTTACCCCAGGGTAACAACGTTAAGTTATGTTTGATGAAACGTGATTATATGCATGAGTGTATGTACAGTATGTATATGTACAGTATGCGTATATATGTTTGTACAGTGAATGTATATGTACAGTATGTATATATGTATGTTTGTACAGTGAATGTATATGTACAGTATGTGTATATGTATGTTTGTACAGTGAACGTGCGCGTGGATGTACGGACTTTGAGTATGTAGGTATGTACTGTATTTGTGTATGTATGTGGGAGCCTAGGTACCTATGTATGTATGAATAACGGTGTGTATGTGAGTATATGTGTATTTGTATGTACAATATATTTGACTCCCAGTGTGTGTGGCAGCCAGAGTACGGCCCCAGCCACCCAGGGAGCCCAACCCACAAACAGCAGGTGTGACGCACTGGGAACAAGGGAACACCGGCCCCACGCAGCCAGGCTGGCCAGCGACAGGAACCCCAGAGTCCGGCCAACCGTTCCACCCGGAAGAGCCAGCAGCAGGCCGCAGACAGACGAGCCCGGC